>NC_066889.1:1712706-1892446 GCF_022985175.1 Labeo rohita
GTTTATGGAAATATTCTAGAAATTTTCCACCCATTTGCACACCTAATTTAACATAATCAGATATGCACATGTAAAGTGGTCTGTACTGTATATTTTGGATTTTCTGGTGTACACCTGGTTTGTTTGGCAGTCAGATAGCGCTGTTTCCACATTTATGGATTGCATCTTAATATTTTCTCCTTTTCTTTTGCAGCAATATGGAGGAGCTGAAAATAAAGTCAAGCAAAGTAAGTCCAAACTAAAAAAACAATGGCTAACTGCTGTTTAAATTGAGTATGTGCATCAGAGTGGGGTGATTCTGTCATCTTCTTCAAGTTTGTCTTAAAATCAGCGGCCCAACTGTGAGTGGCACCGTGCATGAGACGGCTAATGGAAAGCCAAAGGATACTTTAGGGATTTCAGGGATCACGGGGTGATACACTGGGGAATTCAGGTTGATTGTAGGTATTATGTCGGCTGTTGTGTGTCTCAAACAGGTCGGCGCCGCTCCACACGTCACTTATATGTCTGTGGTTGTAGTGCTGTGCAGCAGTAATGATTTTTGTATTGATTGCAGAGCATGCTTTGACCTTGCCAAATCAAAAATAACCTTTGCACATCTTTATGGCCATTGTATTTGAATGAAATGATTGTCTAAAAGCTGTTGCAGCTAGCAAACTAACACATTCAAATAGTTAAGACATGTGCATAATTATACTGAATGTGCATTCTTTTAAAGTTTATTATTTCCGTAATAAGTTGTCTCTTTTTTTTAAAGTAAGCTAAAATGTGCTGCTTTTTCACTTGATGTTTTTTTTTTTTTTTTTAAATGCATGCTTTTATAACACCTATAATAAAGAAATAAGTAAATGAGCAAATAATGCCCGAATTCTTGTTTAAGACTAAATTATGACTTCAGTGTTTGTAGAAATGGCGATGCTAATGGAGGAACTGCTTTTAATGTTTTTTTTTTTTGTAGATTTATATTTGAACTACATTTGCAAAGAAGTCTTACTTTTATGAATTTACACCTTGCTGAGCGTAGCAGATCAAAAGCTTAAAAATCAGTTGGAGAAAAAGTTTCCCATCATTTGCAGTATAGACAGACAGACAGCGTCTCCAGTGTGTCAGAAATATGCAAATGATGTGCTGATTTCCCCTTAGGGACTAATTATTCACTGGCTTCGGACTAAACTTAACAAAACACACAGTGGCATGTTTGATTTTTCTTTCCGTGGCTGGCATCACGTTACCTTCTCATGTGCGCGCGTCTGCGTATCGCGGCACGTTATCTCACTTTCCCTGCCTTCCAGAGAGGCCTCTTTGTTGTCATGTCTGTGCGTCTTGCTTCCAAAGGCTGACATTAATCAGACTGCCCCAGTTTCTGAACGCCACGCGTCTACCCAACCACCCAGCCACTTGAGCGGATGACCAAACGATAACAGGGCGGGCTGACAGCCTTTTGGCTTCCACACAAATCATAAATAAATAACGTGCCGCAGGCAGCACGCCGAAAAGGTCACTCAAGAAGAAAGACAGGAGAAAGCTTGTGCTTTTGTGGCGGACACAATGCACAATCAGATCTCCCGCATTCAGCGGCTGAACCGTCAGGATTCATTTGGCTTCGAGTTTGCTTGAAATCACAACGAGTGGTTTGTTATTGCCACGAATTAAGCGATATCATGAGGCAGAGCCCATTAAGGAGCCCTCTGCTTACACTAATTGGAAGGGAATTCGATAAGGCGCAGCACCTCGCTTATGCGTCTGGGTCACGGATTCAGGAAAACGGAGGCATGGTCTTGTTAGTCTTAGAGCCCAGCCCTGAACTAATAAACCAATCAGTCACATCCATATTACAACAATGTACAACAATCCTCACATCAAATGGCAAGCAGATGAAAACTGACTACAGCGCTGCCCATCTTCACAACCAGTTCACAACCTCCATTCTAGTTTTACTTTAATATACCATTATATAGGAATGCACTGATCAGTATCGACCAATTAAAGCAATTATCAGCACTATGGGTTGATTGTTGATTATTAAAAACCAGGGTTAGTTGTATCCTGTCAGTCAAAATATGTCAAACTACAAATCATCTGTGAAGAAAATGTCTATTGTATTGCATTTAGGGCTGTTGAAGTTAATGCAATAATAATGCATTACCTCAGGCTAACGGAGGAAAAATGTGCAGTTGACGCAGGTTGAACCTGTAGTTCAAGCCAGGGTTGCCAGATTTACAGTTTTTCTCTCACTAAACATGATTTGTGCCTCCCCTCCAATAATCCAGAAGAGCATTATGCTTTGTTGCTTCTAAAAAAAATAGTTTTTACGTACCCTACTGCATGTTTTGCAGCAGTTTTAAAGAGAAATGTCAACTGAGTGGACCCTGGCATGTTTTTATTACGTTGATATAGATACATATTGTTGTGTTTTTGTTACGTTGCTTCAGGTACATGTTGCGGCGGTTCATCCGGGGACTGTCGCTAAAAGTTAATGCTCTGTTGTGTTGGAAATATGGCCTACACCAAACCCAACCCTAAACCTACCCGATAGCCTTGACAAATGCAAAACTGACATAAAAACACATTTGTTGATGTAAGCGTGCCATGAATTTTTCGTGTGTGCAGATTTGAACTGTTTTGTTGAACTGTAGTTACACGGGATTCATACCAGAGCTCTTCACCTCTCAAGTACATTTCCCTACTGCGTAAGCTACCGAACAAACCTACCTATGAAAACCCATAGATGTGAAGCTGGATGCTATAACATTCAAAAGCATCAGTTTTCAAATCTCTCAGCATATTAAAATTGTTTTGAAGTCATAACATAATATTTTTAAAGTAACTGTGCGAAAATTAGGCTTTATTAATCGAAACTCTGTAAATCATACTTTGTCTGAAAAGGAATAAAAGGTGTTTTATTGCCTCTAGTGTTCATTTCTTCAAACTGCAGTGATATGTACTTATTGGTCTCGCGAAAAAGTGCCCCCATGTACGTTTTTGCCATGAAACCAGGTAGCCTACATCCCTAATCCTACCCAATACCTAAAGTTAACAACTACCTTACTAACTACTAATAAGCAGCAAATTAGGAGTTTATTGAGGTAAAAGCTGTAGTTATTTGGTTTATTAATAGCGAGAATTGAACCTTAAAATAAAGTGTGACCATTTTAGGTGTAAGGTATAGTTTAGCTAGTTATATAATAATATTATATTTGTGTGTATTTAGTTTCAAGGGTAACCCTGCTGCATACATCATTGCCTGCAAATGGTGCGAATGATCCATTTGAATTATGATAGCTGAAGATGAGCTTCTAAGTAGGGATGAGAATCTTAAAGGGTCCTTTTGCACTCTTTATAAAGTCTTGATTTAGTTTTTGGGGTGTATTAAAATAGGTTTTCTTGATTGATTGTTCCAAAAATGTCCAATCTGTCTCGAATGCTCTGTTCAGTTCCTGTTTTAATGAAGCCCCTCCCTCTGAATCTTGAAATGTGTTCTGATTGGTCAGCTGGCCCAGTGTGTTGTGATTGGCTTACCGCTTAGAGTGTGTTCCAGATATGACACGCCCCTACCATAACGTGAACTTCATCTGCTTAGCTGTAAATATTAACAATGCCGTCAATTTTGGCCTACCATTTGGAGCCAGATTCAGACCACGACAATGTTTTGAAACAAGAGAGTCACCCAGCACCTTTGCAAGCATGGTTTTTACAGGATGTTTTAGAATGGTATTTTTTATGTAGTTTATAGGCTCTAACACAGCTCAACCAGGCCTTGCCCCCTTTTTTGCATATTCCTTCAGCTGTAATTATTTAAATGAATAACACTGTGATCCTGCAGTGTCTGAAAGACCAAATAGCGTTTTTGTAGTTCCTGAAAAGTGTTTTTAGTTAAAGAGAATATCTCCTTTTAGAGTGGACTTTGAGCTTTGTAACCCTGCAGATTGCTTTTTTATTCTCAAACAGCAACATTACACTCTTACTGAAGTTGAAAAAGTCAAAAAAGCATAATAGGATTCCTTTAAGGCATTTACCTGTTCTTGTAGTACTTAATGTTTCTTAGTACCTTAGAGGACATTAACTACATACCTTGTAAAAAAAAATGTTTTGGCTTAACAAAAATGAAATGCAACAGTTTGTGCTTACTTGAGTTACTTGAGAATATCTCTTTGAGTTATTGGCCTTGTGGCCTTGAAATCATCTACACAGGCTTTGGGTTTAGTCCAGAAACATCCACCGCAGCTCTCCGACATTCAGGGCAAAAGACAGATATTACTGTGCAGTATCAGTCGTACGTCACTGTCAGATTACTGGAGAATAACTCTCTAGAGGTGTGTAATTATATTATCCCTGGGTCCAATAAAGTTTTCACGGCTCACAGTCCATAAAATTCAGAAACCAAAATCAGCAAGCCATCAGAAACGAATCATAACGTTGAGTTACGATGGCCAAAATTGAGTCGAGGTGAGAATCTTAAAGCACTTAACTGTTCTCGTTCCACTTAATGATTCTTAGCAAACTATAGTATTTTTGTGCTATTTTCAATATCCTTTGTTAAATTAGAACTCTGTTCTGAATTCAGATTTTTAAACTATATGTTGTCAAATTAACAACTAGAGAGTAATTAGACTCATTTAAGTTTATTTGGAATTAGATACAATAAGGAGCAGTTTGTGTAAATGACCATCATGTAAGGTTATTTAGCAGGCAAAACCCATGAGAAGACTACGAGAAGAAGAAAAAAACAAACTGACTAACCATATTCAAAAGTCATTTCTCAGTTCCGTTTAAGAATTTAATTGGAGCAGAAAATGTTCTGAGACAACAAATTGTTTGCGAGAGAGAATTCAAAGCACAGAATATGGTGATGGATATACTCTGAACACAGATATGAGCCCTGCGGTTATTTTTCCCAACTCACGTAGATGATAAAGCATGTAGCTGCGAGCAGCAGTTACAGACATGTATTCATTTTTTAAGCATAATCCAGAAAACCAGAAGACGGATGAATGATTTTAGGACAATCTGTTCATGTGAGCACATGTAACTGTTATTTATTACATTTTGACCACTAGGGGGTGCAGTACCAGGATGTCACTTACTAAGTTTAAGTTGATAAGAGAAATACGCAGCCTTATTTCAGTGAGCTGATGCATTACATGCTGACAGTTTGGTAATGAAAAAGCTGTTGCCACTAATATTGCTGATGAACACATTTTTAATTATATCAATTATTAGATTTATTGAAACTGCTGCCAATAAATGGACCAACAGGACTCAAAAATAAGAGAAAAACAATAGGGATGCACGGTATGGGATTTTGTCGATATGTCAGTATTTTTCAACTCATTTTGGCTGATGCCAATATATTTCCTTTTGTTTGGAAACAACACAGTCTCTCCTGTATGGAGATTGTAAACAAATTATTATTATTATTATTATTATTATTATTGCTGCTGTGCAACAATTAATCATGATTAATCATATCCAAAATAAAAGTTTTTGTATACGTGTGTGTACTGTGTATGTTCATTATATATATATATATATATATATATATATATATATATATACGATTAATCTTAATGAACTGCATCCAAAATAAATGCTTTGTTTACATAATATATGTGTGCACTCTGTGTATATGTAATATGCATGTATATATAAACACATGCATGGATATATATTTAAGAAAAATGTATATATGTATATATATATATATATATATATACATATATACATTTTTCTTAAATATATATCCATGCATGTATATATATATACATGCATATTACATATACACAGAGTGCACACATATATTATGTAAACAAAGCATTTATTTTGGATGCAGTTCATTAAGATTAATCGTTGCACAGCACTTTTGTTTGTTTGTTTGTTTGTTTGTTTTGTTTGTTTTTTGGTTAGTTTTGAACAAAAACATACTTATTAGAACTAAATAAACAACAATGAAGTTCTGTTTATTACGAGAATATGTTGAAAGCTGTGAAAATACCCAAACATTTGTAGATGGTGTAAAGCAAGAGATGTAAAAATTCTAAAAATCTTTTAGAGCTCCTTGTGGTATAGGTTTTGAAAAAATATATTACATATTAATGAATAAATCTGCATATTTAAAATTAGGCTATTTAATGTACAATGGTTGTGCTTGTGTTTGTGTGCGTGTGTTTTTTATTTATTTATTTATTTATTTATTTTTTAATTCATGTAAGTTATAGTATGAAGGTAAAGTGATGCCATAAAGATTTGCATGTGCAGTGTAAGAGTTGTGGAAGGGAAGTGTACATAAGACTGTAAGCGTAAATTAAATTTGTAAGTGCAAGAGAAGATTTGAATAAATCATAAAAAGTATAAGTCATGTTTCCAGAAATAATTATTTGCAGCATTTTACTGTTATTCGTTAGTGTAATTTATGTATTGTGAAACTGCAGCTTCATGCTAATGCAAAATAAATATGATCTGTATTCTTTTAAATTCCATTTTTCCACACTAACTCTTTTGGCACATTTTTAAAAGCACTGCAAGCCTGTGAACCATGATTTGCAAGCGAAAACAAGAGTTTAAAGAACAACAAAAGAGATTGACTGCATAGAACTAATCTGTATGTGTAAAACAAACAAACTGTTGCAAGTGTCTAAATGAGTTGTTGTACATGTAGGACAAAAAGTTCCCGAAATAACCCACTGTGTACTGTTCCATCTTTCTTTTAGCTGTGCTTACAGTTTTGGTATGAGTCTCTCACTCACCAAGTTTTGCAAGCTTGAGAGGGAAGCCGGGTCCATCTTCTTCTTGTAGCCAGTCAAATTAGGCTTATTTTAAAGGCATATCGGCATACATTTTCATATTGGGACGATGTCAATGTTTACATTTGAAGACTTTATCAGCTGATTCTGATAACGTTTCGGTAATATTGTGCATCTCACAAAACCAAATAAGATAATTTGAGCTGTTGGTGGCACTAGAGACTCTTCTAGACTCTTCTCTACGTATGTCTAATGTGAAAGTTTTACTCCGACACCCTCCCCCCCAGCCGGAGGAATAATAAGAAGTGAAACAGATTAAATTGCTGCTTGGCCCCTTAATACAGAACTTAGATTCTTTGTTCACTGACAGGATGCCTGTTTTATAAGCTGAAAATGTAAATCCCATTTGGTGTTTCTCTGGGTCTCTGGGAGCGTAAGTCATGGCTGTGACTCTCATCTGCTGAAGTCCTTTGCAGCTCTGTGTCATTCTGCAGAGGACACGCTGTATTTGCATATCTCTGGGGCAGTGGAAATATTAATCAGAGACTGTCACGTCGGGTTACATGACTCAGTAAACAGAGTGAGTGTAATGCCTGTGCATGTCTGACATGTTATCAATACCAAGTGCAGCAGCAGCATTGAGCCGTTCCTCGCTTTTGGGTATAATAAAATGTACTTCATGAAAAGGCTGTTGGTTTATAATATATACAGTAGGGTAGACCAGGTACCAGGTTCTCAACTGTACCCCACTGACCACCTCAAACATTTCTCTAGATCTTACGATAATCTTGCATGACACAAAGTCATGCAATATGTCAGTTTTTAGAGCACAGATTAAGGTTCATGAAAATGTAAGTTAACTTTAACAGTCATGTAACAATGAGAAGCTATTCAATGTGGAATGGACATGGTGAAATGAAAATCTCACTTTGGAAAAAAAACTTTTCCTGATATCTTCGGACTGCAAAGACGCACACATGTCAAATTTCCCGAAATCAAAGAGAAGACTAATACAGAGCAAAAATCATGGCTCGGGGTTCCTGTGTACGCAAGTTATTTAAGGTGTTTCAAATGTACCCCTGTACCAATGGTACCCGGTCTACCCTATATATGCTCATGCAGAATAAGACATTAACATGTGCATTATAAGTACTAATAAACAGCCAATATGTTAGTGATATGCATGTTAATAAGCAACTGGCCCCTAAACTAAAGTGTTTCCAAGGGTGAATTAAGAGTGGTTGTTGGTGAGGTTGTGAACCATTGATCTGAGCGAATATTCACTTTCCCAAACACACTTCCCATTCGATTTTCCACCCTGAGGGAGGACGTGTCTAGACGACAGCATGTCAGAGACACGCCGTGTAGACAGTGAAATAATGGAATAAAGTTATTGTCTTGTTATTGTCTTGTTTCCTATATGTCGATATGATGTGAGCCTCATTATATCTCCCTGAAGACATTGAGCATGTATTTGTGTTATTACAGGGTTTCATGGCTGTCTTCGAACACCTCACAGATATGCAAATTGAGCAGCTGAGTGCATTGCCCAGATGCACACACAACAGAACAGCTCGCCTTTCATTGTGTCACTTTGTTCATTTCTGTATTTGACAGGCAATTACCAGCATCTTCATTTGCTGCTTTAGAACCGCATCATTACGCATGTTCACTCCCAGCGTTTTATTAGGCAGAATAAGTTGCCCATTGTGTTCAGTGCGTGATGTAGAATGCAATGGCATTTAAATCCTCAAAATTGTCATAAAACTACAACAAGTTGTTGATAAAAATCACTTGTCACCCTAACAGCGCCTTACGGGTTTTTTCAAACCATTTAGTGCATTTACTGCAATGCATTATGCGACTGAATGCGTGTACTAGATAGTCTCCACTATGGTTTTGTACCCTGTCTGACCAACCTAAGGTTGTAGGGGCGATTTCAGACATGGTTTTGGTTTTATTGTTGTTGCTTTAGTGTAGACAGCCTGATTGACTGCTGCTGGCAAAGGTTAAATATGCCCATCTAGCTTCTGTTTCTACTGAAACACAGTTCAAAATGATGACTTGTCCTGTGTGAACAACACATACTGGCAGGAATAAAGCTGTCCTGTTTTTATTACATATCAGGTAGCCAGATTTTGTTGTTGCATATCTGCATTATTTTCCCATGAAGATATTTTTCCATGTGCGCTGTGTTGTTCTGAACTGACAAGAATGATGCCACATCGCCAGACAATGACACTAAAATAACAACAGAAACGTGAGTATGGTATGGGGTGTTTTGTTGTAATGTCGCTAGTATTAAAACAATGAATTATTTATAAGCAAATGTGAATCTGGCTCAGGTGAACCAGTGAGCACAACTCTCTTTTTTACTCTTTCTCTCTTTAATTGGATTGAGTGGGCAGATATAGTATATCTGAGCTTGTTTGACATGCTTGTAGTGGTTTCTAGGTTGTTAACTTTACCTACCAAATGTTCTACTGCTGGAATTGTGGGGAAGCACTTTGCATGCATGCCGTGCTTCAAGACCAATCCCTAATTTCCATAAAATAAACTGCTGTTCAAAAGTTTGGGATCGGCAAGATTTCAAAGTCTCTTCTGCTCACCGAGGCTGCATTTATTTTATAAAAAAAAAAAAAAAAAAAAAAAACAGTAATATTGTGAAATATTACAGTTTAAAATACTGTTTTTCTATTTTAATGTACTTTAAAATGTAACTTATTCCTGTGATCAAAGCTGAATTTTCAGCATCATTACTCCAGTGTGCAGTGTCACATGATCCTTTAGAAATCATTCTAAAGTTCTGATTTATTATCAGTGTTGGAAACAGTTGTGTTGCTTCATATATATATATATATATATATATTTGGAAACTGTGGTACTTTTTCAAAATTCTTTAATGATTAAAATGTTAAAAATAACAACATTTATTTAAAAAACTAAATATTTTCTAACAATATAAGTCTTTACTATTACTGTTTTTCATTTTAACATATCCTAGCTAAATAAATATATTAATTTCTTTCAAAAACAAACAAACAAACAAACAAACAAAAAAAAAAAAGACTGACCCCAGACTTTGGAAAGGTAGTCTCTAAAATGCATAAGCATTTTGCATTACTTCATTCTTTTTTTTTTTTTTTTGGTTTAGCGCATACAAAAGTATTAATATTTTTCATTTCTTCTTCTTCTTCTTCTTCTTCTTCTTCTTCTTTTGCATTAATATTATTAAAGAGACTTAAGGTTATGTCCACAGGTTATGCATCTGCTATGTTCAATATATATATATATATATTTATATAAATACTTTTCCAGGATGACAACCTTACAAGAATAGATGTTTCTTTTTATTTATAAAGACATTGTTTTAATGTTGAAAATCATTTAAACAGTCTTCCAAATAGAAAAGCCATTGATGATGTCTTGAAATAACACTTTTAACCAGCATGCACCTGGAGATTACTGGTGCACATCGTTGACATGTCACGGCACAGAGAACAGAGAGATTTAAAGAAACTGGACTTTTATTGACATTGGATTGTCATGTTTTTGACACCTTTTTATGCCAACATATCCTGGAACTCATTTGAAAGGAGGACATCTCCTCTATTTATAATCTCCTTCCCTAACAAGTGTTCACCCGCATGTCTGATGAAATGATGAAAACCCATCCGTTTGGTGAAGTACATCCCTCGTTCATGTTTAAACACTTTGATAGGGTAGAGAATCTCAAAGCCCAGAGTTCCTAGCGGAGGCCTGCGAGCAGAGGAGAGGAAATCAGAGTGAAGAAACACTCATCTGTCGTTTGAGGCTCCTGGGAAATACCTTTGTTAAAAATGTACTTCATATTCAAACACAAACGGGGCAATTTGTGCAAATATCATGTGTAATAGTGGGCAGGAACGTGCGGACCCCTGAGAGGGGGTCTCACCCCATCTCATCAGTTAAAGTTTCAGAAGTGGGTCAGCAGAATGAATTAGTTGTGTCATTGGATAAGGACATTGGAAGTGAAAGCAGGCATGGCTTGACGTTTGAGCTTTATAGTAGTCGTTTCTCAATCATTTTCCTTTTGCAGTATGTATTCAGCTGGTCTCAGGATCATTTGCTCCCTCATCAGTACCAAAGCAACTAGCTCCCTTATCATGTGGTATTACATACTTACCACATTATTATACCAAGATGCTCGTCAAAGAATATCATGGTTCTATCATGTACAAAATCATGGTATTATCATGGAACATGTACCATGTTACCAGCTTAAACCAAATCATATATTCATGTTCCATCAACAATGTCATGTTCATAAATTGCACCAAACATGAAAATGAAAATTCTGCTTGGAAGCCAAAACTGAACGTGAAAATGTGTAATTTAAATATACACTGCCCTGCAAAAGTTTGGAAACACCCCTGGCAAAGTGTGGTTTTGGACAATATCTGCATAAATCTTCATCATTTTTTGGTGCAAATACATTAAAGTAACTTGACATTATCATTGAAGACCAGCAATAATAATTTTCATTTTGATTACATAATAATGGCAATATATACACGTCAAAGTCAGACATGCCCCTTTGCCAGCTATGATGTCTGGTAACTGGTTTAAACTTGGCCCAGGTTTTTAAAAGATTTTTGGGTCAGCACACCTTAATAGCTTCAACAATTGATTGTCAATTAAGTTTAGAATACAATGAATTTAGGCCCATATTATGCAGAGCTGTAATAGCTGCTAATGCTGGATATTTTGATGAATCGAAAATGTACGTTTTTTGTATGTATAAAGTGTTTATGTAATAAAATATGTTTTCGTAGTTTGTGTTGTCCCTTATCAGTGCAAAATTATCACAAATTAAAAAGGATTCATGCCAGTATTGTCCAAAACCCCACTTTTCTAGGGCGTTTCCAAACTTTCGGAGGGCGGTGTATATCAATTGACCTGTCGATTGTTGTTCAGTCGCATTAATTTGATGCAAATAATTATAGAAAAAAGAACGTTTAATTATTAACACATTTAATGCAGAAATTAGATTTGCATGCCATCTTACATGAATGCAGTTAGCGATGAACATGATGCAGGACGACTGAATGACTGTGTGGTGTAGCCTGTGAGAATGCAGCTATATGACCTAAAATGAGTGCAAAAAATGCCCCTTATTGGGTTTGTGTCGTATATTTGTCATATATGATATAGTTTAGCAATATCACACAAGCAGGAGTGCTGTTTTACCAAATATCTGCACGATTGCAAATTAAGTTAAAACAATAAGTTAATATCCACCTTATTTTTCCCGTAAGAGTGGGCAAGGGTGTGGCTTCTGGTCTCATCCGCGTCCAGCTATTTGTAGCTGTTCAAAACAGCTCGTTTTGCCACTTGATACTGCCAATTGGTGAGTATTACTATATTATTTTAACGTATTATCTTGATTATGAACACACTGGTTTGTATTGCAAACAGTTTTACCATTTACTGCACAGTGTTATTCTTCTCAGTATTTCCCTATAGCAGCTAATGAACTGGAAGTTTCACCCATAGGCTTACTTCCGTGTTGAAGAATAAGGTGGATAGAATAATCATTACTGACTGAATCTGCAGTTTTGAATGAATCGAAAGAATTAGTGATTCAGTGAGTCATTAATAAAGACAGTCACTTGCTTAGTTTATGAATGAATCAGCCATATGAACAGATTGGTTGAATGAACAACTGAATGACTCACTCATTAAGACAAAAGTTGCGTCAGAAATCACATAGGTACTGAATTTGAACTTACTTTATGACCGTTAAAAAGTATGTTCTATACAGTATGAATATGGGTTAAATTCATATGGGTTGTTCCAAAGTTATGCAATATAATTTGAATCAAAAACTGCTCATTATGCATGTATGCAGCATCTTTGTTTGGACTGTGATTAAAATGCAGTGGTTGCCTGTAATTTTAAATAGAAAAGGCGCAGGCAAAGCCTTAGATTGTTTATATAAAGACATTTATTTATTTATTTGACTTTGATGTTTGTTTTACAAATATTTAGCTTTGTTATATGACATAATTTAGTTTCACAAAGAAATGTGCTGCATTTTGTCTGAGACATAATAAAAGGACACCTTTCTGTTAGGGCTGCATGATTATGACAAAAATCATAATTGTTGATTATTCCTTTGATATTGTAATTGCGATAATTAATTACGATTACCACAATTTACATTAAATTATGTTTTAAATTGCTTTATACTATTGTTTGAAGCAACTGCATGCCACAATTTTATATACAGTTTCTTCTTTAAATATATATAAAAAACAAATTTAAAAATTAAAACAATGAGAAAAAACCCTTAAGATAACCTGTAGGAAAAATTCTCTCTCTCTCTCTCTCTCTCTCTCTCTCTCTCTCTCTCTCTCTCTCTCTCTCTCTCTCTCCCTCTCTCACACACACACACACATCTTAAGAAAGCAGAATAATGTTGTTTAATAAAGTGTTTTTTGTTTTTGTAATTTTGCCTTTGAACGATTACATAATCGTGGCATCTGTAATTGTAATCACAATTAGAAATTTGATTAATTGTGCAACCCTACTTTCCATTTATAAGTTATCTTTAATCTCATTTTGTTAACAAAAAATGTGAGGAAATTGTATTGGTAAATCAGTATTGTGAATCATATCACATTGTGAGTAATTACATAATAAAATTTGGAGCATAATTATTTTTTTAATTTTCATTTTCATATTTTAATATTAATTTTTAAAAACCTGTTAATGTCCATTCAAAACCCTTTAATCTTGTAGCATTATTTAAGCATTTCTAATTGCAGTGTAAATGCATTCATGCCACCTCTGGACAGTCTATGAAAACCCAGCTAAATGCCACTTCAGATGCAGCTTCTGAAAACTGAGAATGTGTGTGTGTGTGTAATGGGGGAAATCTCCCTAATTGCAATTTATTAACATGACATTGATGATGGGACATGAATTCATAACCACAGCGCACAAAGGAACCCTGTCTCCTCTGTGGCGCGCACACACACACACACACAACTCTGGCCGTTTGGCTGTGTAACAATAATTTAGTGGCGTATCAAATATTAATCGAGGTGTCTGTGAATATTTTAATGGCAGAGTTAGCATGCTAGAGTTAGCACATTCGTCCTGTCTCTTTACAGTGGAGAAGTGGACTGAACACAGCACTGGATTTCCCTCTGCACATTTGCTGTGTTTATGCAGGCTTTAATTAATGCAACATGCAAGAGCTAAACTGTCTTTAAAATGTCCCTGCGGCGAACTGGATGAGTCTCATTAGATGCTGTGGAAAAGCTGAAGTGCAAGAATGCATCTTGCCACCGTTTGGCGAAAATTGTGTTTTGAATCCAAAATAGGCCATTTGTGTGATTTAAATGTAAATCCAATAGATCCAATCCAGTTAATGTCATCATTCAATCCGAATGAAGTTGTCTGTTTAAAAAGGGTGTGACCTGAATAATCTGATCTACATTGAAGTATAAGCATGTAAATGCTTGAATCAGACAATTTTCTTAGCCCGATTAAAAAATATCAGAGCACATGCACTGTGTCATAATCAAATGTTTTTGTCAAACATTTATGAACGTGCATATGTGTATATACATGTCTTACGAATAAGTCAGTGAAGGAGATATTTTTAGATATGTCATCAGGGCAAAGATGACCATTATACAGTTATGGTAACTCCAGTGCAGTGTCTTTTTTCGGAAAACGCACATGCAAACAAATAATGCAACCAGATTGCAAATCTGGAATGTGGTGGCAATATAATTTAATTTGATTGTTTCTCTGTGATTCATAATTTTAATAATCGATGAATAAATGTAAATGGAGACTGTAGTGCAATATAAACACAACACAGCAGAACTGCAGCTTCTGCCTCACAGACAGAAAACTGCTGACAGACCAGCTTCAACAGACCATTTAAGGAAATTCATGCGCTTACCGATAACTATGCAAACAAACTGACTAAAAGGTTTATTTTTCATTAGAAATGAATCAGTGAATGTTCATTAATCTAACGGCAGAGCTGTGCACCTGAGAGGCCTTCAGAAACATCCAGGTAAAGGCGTCTTATTAGAGATGCCTTTACCTGGAGGAACATCACATTCAAGATGCCTAACAAAACAACGTTTTCAGAGTCAGATTCAGATTTCACACACTCACAAATCATAATATGTAAAGAAAAGAATTTGCAATGCATTATGTGTTGATTATTAGCTTTTGTAATCCACGCAGTTGATTTCTATTGCGTTCCATGTGGCGATGCATGTACAGACCCTTCCTCAGCACACCAGTGGAAGTCATGTGGTATTCACAAAGACGTCATCCTCTAGCAGAACAAACTACCGTATTGAGATTCATGCTTATGGGTAACGGTGACGAGTGTCAAAATAAATCTCATGCACTCGTGGCTGGAACGCCAGACACATCAGATCTTGATGTCTGAAGAGCTGCTCTCAGCACAGTTGGATCGGGTCATCAAGGAGGATTTATTCAGACGGGTCCCATTCCATTCATTACCAGAACCAATGTAGGACGTTTAATTATGCTCATCTATAATTGATATCATATCTCAATATTATTTAGTCAGGGACAGAAATATATGGAAATTTTCAGGACAGGCTATCTCACATGATTCATTCATGTAATTTTTCACGGTAGTATAAATATTTTAAATATTTGTCCCGTAGAGGGATTGAGCTGGATAATGTGGGTTTTTTCCCTTCATATTTCTTCATTTGAGCAAGTGCAAATGGCACAGCTAAAGTAATAGAATAAATGTGCAGTGCTGGGTAGATTACTTACAAACTGTAGTACGTTACTGATTAAAGATAATATGTTGAAAATTGTAGTTAGTAACATAATTTAGGTTACTTATTTTAGGTAATGTATTCTGACTACTTTTTAGATTACTTTTTTTTTCTTATTGTTTTAGACTTACCATTAAATGTTACATACTAACATACACATTACAAGTATTTAATTTTTAGAATCCAGTTATGTAATCCAGATTACATGTAATCTGTTACGGTAATCCATATTTAATGCTACATTGTTTCTTAGTCTGAAGAACATTTGAATAATCGAAAACCCTTTTTTCCACTATTAAGAAACATTTGTGCAATGGAAAGGTGAAACCATCAACACCAATAAAGAACCTTTATTTTTAAGAGTGATAATTTGAATTTAGATTATGAACCGTGTTTCCTGAAAAAGTTACATTAAGATCTTCTTAAATAACGTCTTGTCATGCCGCTCTGTCAGATTGCTGGAACTGTTAAGATTATTATTAGGAGTCTAGTAAATAAAGATTTAGGCAGGTGACTCCATTCACCATTTCATGAACTTTTTGTGAGAAGCTCAATGCAAATGAACACTTGTTTAGTGATGTTGCTTGTGGATGTTTTACTGGATAAATTGCACATCTATGGTGATCTGGAAAGCTTCTCTTCTGTGACTTTGAAGTGTGAAATAAATGGTCACGGTCTATTAGCTGAAGATAGATTGGTCTCTGCAATAGAGAGAACATCCTGAGGTGCAGACCAGCCATCTGAGACCCCACATCTTTACTCAGAAGTGTCTCAAAACTGTCTAAGGTCCTCTTAGTTTCTTTCTTTTCAGGCACTAAACGAAGAGAGCATTTTTGATGGAAACTGTGGCTTGATTATGAGACTTGGAAGTTCTTTTGCTAACCCAATAACATATGTTTGACAAAATATTTAGTGAAAATTCAGTGAAAAAAAAAATTTTTTTAAGGGATCATCGGATGCAAAATTCACTTTTACATGTTGTTTAAACATAAATCAGCCACAACTGTCTCCCACAATAGTTGATTGACACAGGCGTCTTACCTTAGACCCACCCTGAGTGAGCTGCGTATAGTCCGCCATTGTTTTGACGCCGGAGCAGTGTTAGACAAGAATGGCTCCTATAAGCGATTGAGGTGTTCTGTTGTTGGATATAATAATGAACATAGCAGTCATCATTTACTCCCAACATCTGAGCCACTGAAGACGCAGTGGATTACTTTTGTTTTTGAAGGGAATGCACCCCCCGATCGACATAAATGTGTGCATATTCGTACAAATCATTCAAGGTCCAGCTTCACCTACAGAAGTGAGTATAAGTTTGTTGTATACACTTTTGCAAATCACTTTTCTTAATATTGTGTTAGTTAGCAAGTTCCGTAGCTAAATGCAGCTAAATGCGCTTGAAGTAAACAGTATGGCTCATCACACCATGGTGACGAGAGAGGGATGGGGTGAGCAGAGCTCATTACCATTTAAAGGGATATGCAACAAAACGGCTGTGAACATAGATGATTTTGACATGGTAAAAAGGGTGTTTTTTACACTACCAATTTTAACCAAAGCATGTTATAAACTTTTCTTTAAAACCCTAAATAATCATATCAACTTGTGGAAAATGGGCATCTGATGACCCCTTTATTTTGTAACAAGCAACCAAGATTCATTGGAAAAGTGTGCCTGTGGTGGCATTTCTGCAAAATGTTGTTGCTTCTTGCTCATTTCATGACACTGTCAAAGTGGAATGCCCAATGAAAGCACATTCGGTTTTATTTGGAACCCATGAAGATGAATCTGGCAACGTTTTATTACACTGGGCTTGGTGATATGACAAAAAATAAAACTAATGCACTTGTGCTCGATGGATGTTTTTGACAGTTGTGCTTGCACCTCTTCAGCATCTAATGAATGAAACGGCATTGTAAAAAATGGGTGCTAGTTGTACGTATAGCAGCAGTTTGGAAAAGAAGTGTCTAGGTTAATTATTAACCATGTTTGACAATAACATACTTCCTAAACTAGTTATTTTTTATCTTTCTCATACAGTGTTTTTTTTTTTTTTTTTTGCCAGTAAGTTGCCAGTAAGTGCCAGCATTTTTGGTCTACATGAAAGTCTAATGGCACACAGAGTATATGTTCTATGAATATTTGAAAATGAAATATGTTAAAACAATGAAAAGCGCCTCTGATTTTAAACAAAACAAACCAAAAACCCAAAAGTTTTATTCTAGCTTCATGCAATCTTTTTTTGCAATCTGGTTACATGTGCGATTGCTTGTTTCTGTTTCTTCTTTGCCACGTTTTGACAACACGTTCTCACTCCCAACTCGTCACATATTAACGCTTGGTCAGGAACCCTTGTCATCACTTTTTGATGTTCAGGGTACCCCTTTAGCATGACTTTTGGACATGCAGGGTCCTCCATTGCTTTTAGTTGTTTGCATTATGCGTCACATTTAATGGCTTTCATGCATTTGCAAAAATAGAAATCCTTTTTAAATTAGAAATCAAAATTCCATCAATGCTAGGGAAAGAGTTAAGGTAAAGAAGTAGCAGGGATCTGTGTGACTTTGGACAGCGTAGCATATATGTGCTGGGTTGTACAGAGAGAGAAGTTCAAAGAGGAACGCCGCTGGATTTACGGGAGGGCTTACAGACCCTCATGCTGTGGAGCACGAATCCACACTGAGACAGACTGACTTCCTCTCTAATCCAGGGTTATTTTATTCTGTGGCATGTGAGCGAAGACGCTGCTAAGTACAGCAGATCAGAGGAGAAATCACAGGCATAACAGTCATGTTCTTACAGCTGTAATAGCGTTCAGTGTACTCAATGTGTGAATGCAAAGACTTCTGGATGCACAAGTTACATTTCATGTGGCATTGTGAACTGAAACTTGTCACAATGATTCACAATGTATATCAGAGGTTGTCCTAGATGTCAACATTGTCTGTCATTTGGACAGACAGGGTCGTAAAAATTCTGTTATAAATTTCTGTTATATTAATTTTCATATTTTAATTAGAATAGCACATTAAATTGCTTTTATTTTTGTTCACATTATTGTTTTTAATCATGAACCTACAGGACGACAGTGCAGTGTTTAAAAACAACAAAATAGACTGGGGCTGGATAAAAATTTGATTTCTCGATTCTCATTTTAATGAATCAATATCGATTCTTAAATCACAATCGATCTCTTGGTCTATGCTTTTTTCCCCCAACTGGACAGGGGGGGTAATTACAGCTGCAATTTACAAAAGATCACTCTCAGTGTAATCTGTCAAAAGGACGGACGGCCTTCAGATCCAGAACAAAAACGAAACTGTCACAAATGTTTTCCTATGCGTTTGATTAGGACAGGCAAGTACACAGAAGCTACAATGATCTATCACGCCACATTGAAAAGTGTCAAAATGGTATTTATTGCTTTGAATTTTCTAATGAAATGGACAGAATTTGAAATCGGAGACTTTGTTTAATATCAAAAGTAACACAAAGCCTAGCCTATTTATTGGAAGGAAGATGCACTACGTACTGTTCATCCATCAGCTGAAAACAGCGTAGACCAAGAGATAGATTGTGATTTAAGAATCGATATTGGTTAATTAAAATAAGAATGTATTAAAATTAAGAATTTATTTTTTTTATTTATTTTTTTTTTTTGTGCTGTCGTCCTGTAGGTTTATGATTTAAAAATGAAAATGTGAACAAAAGTAAAAGCAATTAAATGTGTTATTCTAATTAAAATATGAAAATTAAAATAACGGGTAATAATAGATTATGACAGAATTTTTACTTACGATTATTCAGCTGTATATGTATATGTACAGTACTGTGCAAAAGTCTTAGGCCACTAGTATTTTCATCAGCTAAAAAATGGTTCAAAGTCAGTTAAAGTCGGTCTTTTGCTGTAGTGTGTCAGTAGGAAATATCAGATTACATTTCCAAACAATGTTTGCACAAGGAGTCTGACAACAAGGAGTGCTCTGCACAGAGATCTGATCTCATCATTATCCAGTCTGTCTGGAATGACATGAAGAAACAGAACAAACTCAGACAGACTAAATCCAGAAGAACTGTGACAAAGTCTCCAGGATGCTTCAAGAAACCCTACCTGCAAAGCTGCAGCACTGTTAAAAGTTTTAGGCACTTGTCTAAAAATGCTGTAAAATGAGGATGTTGTCATAAATAGATTTTCTTTATCAATTACATTCTATTAACTAAATGAAATCGACCATTCTTTGCGTTTACAGCAGCTTTTGCCCTAGGTGCACTTGCGCAAATTTTTTCAGGTAGCTTTGCAGGTAGGTCTCTTGAAGCATCTTGGAGACGTTGCCACAGTTCTTCTGGATTTACTCTGTTTCAGTTTGTTCTGTGTCTTCATGTCATTCCAGGACGACTGGATGATGACGAGATTAGATTAGTGTGGAGCACTGGCTGTTGTCAGACTCCTTGTGCAAACAAAAATCTCACTAGATTATTACAATTAATGGCGAACAGAATGTTTGGAATCGTAAACTGATATTTTTTACTGACACACTACAGCAAAAGATAGAAATTTAAACCATTTTTTAGCTGGTGAAAATACCAGTGGCCTAAAACTTTTGCACAGTACTGTATAACTCAATATTTAAATCAATTGCAACAGCTGAATAATCAATCAAAGCCTGCTGATTATCTGTGAAATGCTTGATGATTAGTTGATTATTCGTTTTAATAATCATTAGATTAATGTATTATCAAAATAACCATTTGTTGCAGCCCTATTCTGAAGTCGAGTGATTAGAGAACTCCAGGTGTGTCAGAACTTGGTTTTGTTCCAATGAAAGCCGTATATTTACATATAAATGCTACATTTGCCGCTCTCGATCTGCTCTGCTGCAAGTAGCTGTCTTTTCTATCCCGCCAGCAGATGTGCAAGGAAAATAAAGAGCCGTCCGTCTGATGGAAGCCATTTGTCTGGGATGATACCCATGCAGCCGTCTGTGTCACGTCTCTCTGAGAGAGTCCGTTTGTGTGATAACTGATATTTATAGCTGTTCCAGCGCTCTGCGTTTGGCACGTGCATCATGAGCTTCTACGCATTTCACTCCACACTGTTTGCTTTAATGACGCCTCTCTGGAAAGGTGCAAACTTTATGTGTCACTGGCACCATTTGTTGTGCTGAGCTCAATGACAGACCACAGTGATGGAAAACAAAGACTGAGAAAAAAACGACAGTCAGAGAGCTTTGGAGTAACTGGTGTATGTCTAATTTCTGAAAGTCCTCGATCGTCACAGCACTCGGCGTGAGGATGGAAAGGCCACACTTATCTGCTGGAGATCTTCAGGAAATAGATTTGGACGTTGTCTGAAGAACTCTTTTGCAAATCTACATCTCCAGAAGCCTGCAGTCACAGGGAAGCATATAATTACTTTGATTATATATGCAGCTCACTAGGGTTGGTTTATAGCATTATGAGTGGCGTCTGTGCAAGAGGACACAAGTACACTTCTTAAAACTTTCTGTAAATCCAGTGGTCAAATGCTGTGTGGCCTCACAATTTTCTGGGTAATTATATTCACCTGACTAGTGACTGGTCTTTGTGTGAATGTCCACAAATAAGAAAAACTTTTCAGAATAATTATTGCTATTGTGTGAAAAATATGCAATGATGCAAACAATAAAAAAGTAAGGTAACACTTTATTTCAAGGTTTCCTTGTTACACGTTAAATGCACTTATTTTTAATTTCAGGATTTTTCTCCATATAACGGACTGATATGGTGTCCTGATTTTGAACTTCCAAAATGCAGTTTAAATGCGGCTTCAAACGATCCCAAATGCGGTTGTAAATGATCCCAGCTGAGGAAGAAGGGTCTTATCTAGCGAAACGATTGGTTATTTTCATTAAAATAATACAATTTATATACTTTTTAATGTACACTTTAAAATAAAGTGTAACCAAAAGTAACTGTAGTCCGACTGCAAGTATTTTGAAATGTAATATAATCAAATTACTTAACTTTTGGAATCTGATTACGTAATCCAGATTACATGTAATCACTTACTACACAGCTCTGAGTGGAAGGTCTTGAAAATGACTGATGGTGATGCATTATAAATTCAGGGGAAGATGTGTTTGGAGTGGATTGTTTTTCTTACCCCATTGGCAAATAACTGTTGTGTTTAAAACAAGATAAATTAAAGGTCCTTCTTTGCAAGCACTTTCTGTAACTAATCCACAACCATAATCAGACACACACTTACTAATGTCTTCAAACAAAACAAATCTTTCTCTTCTGCATTTCTCCCTTCCTCTACTAATCTGTTTTATACTCTGGGCGTCTATATACCTTGGCATTGTGTACTATGAATACTGCTGACACTCTTATAACAAATTGCTTGTGATGTTTCTCATTTGTTTATTCAAGTTTCTTAGGGTAAAATGTTTGCTAAATGAATACAGAAGCAAAAGTGTGTAAGATAAGGCTAGTGTTCAGTATAGTTCTTCTTTCTTGATCTACCAAAACTTTTATGTTTTTCATATGAGGCTTAAGCTTAAAAATGTTCAGAATCTATTCTCAAAAACAACTCATACCCAGGGAGTATGCAATTGTCATACCCAATTTTGCCTCCCAAGTACATTCCTTTAGTTTCACAACAAGCTTGCTTAGATGTTTTAGTTATCTAATTTTGATATTTTTGCTGGAAAACAAGAAAAAGTATGTGTTTTAACCACATTTATTGATATATAAAGCAGAAAACACTTACAGTACTAGCTGACGGATCACAGGAGCAGAGAGCCCACAGTGATGCCATGTGAGAAAAGGAGATGTTTATGTCCGTCTGTGTGACCGCCACCGCCACATGGGACGTGGTACGAGTGAGCGAAGCAGCTGTTTTGTGTCTGATGGCCAGATGTTGACTGAGGTGACCAGAGCTCTGGGTCAGAAACTCAGACTAATGCCAGAAACACAAGTGTTACGAGGACAAGCTTTGAGATTTATAGAGAACATGATCATCATTATGACAACAATATATATATATATATATATATATATAGGCTCTCATTAGATAAAACAACACAAATTAAAGGTTATAGTTGTGTACAGTTTAGTATAGAGAACAATTCACACTATTAACTAGTTGCTTATTGGCATACCTATTCATATTGCCTATTTATTAGTATTTATAAGGCACCTATTCTGCATGACCATATTCTACATCCCTAATCCTACACAATACCTAAAGCTAACAACTACCTTACTAATTACTAATAAGCAGCAAATAGTAGTAAATTAGCAGTTTATTGAGGCAAAATTCATAGTTAATGGTTTGTTAATAGCAAGAATTGAACCTTAGTAATATGTGACCAAGTTTTTTCTCATTAAGGAGCAGCACGTTGTTGTTTGTTGTCTGCTCTTATGAAGGATTTGATGTTTTAAATTTGACATGAAATGTAAGTTCACCCTATCTGTTGTCTAAATGCATGTTATAGATCTTATTGCATTATTGAATTAACCATTCATCCATGCATATGTTTGATTTTTTTTTTTTGTTTAACTATTAATTTGGCCTCGAAATACTTCTTCCAGTGAAACATAAGTAGAAGTGTTTTTTTTTGTTTTACTGAAATACTATTATAGTTTTCATTAATATTTTAAATCAGTTTTTATTTATGTTTTCCCTTTTCATTGGAATTTTTAATTTCATAATTTCTGTCTTTCTCTAAGTGCCATCTACTGTCAGAGAGTGAGTCTGCATTTTCATTCAGCCCGTCAGCCATTTTTCTTTAGACCAATGTGAAAATCAGACTGAATTGTGCTAAATTTCATTTGAAAATGTACCAAATTTAACAGCTGATGGAAAATAAGCTAGTGGGATTTTTACAAATATAAACCATTTAGATAATAAGGTATCGATAATTATCCACTGTATTTTAAAATGTAACAATAACAATACTGTGCATGTTAGTTACTGCAAATTACCATATATATATATATATATATATATATATATATATTTTTTTTTTTTTGTACATAGGAGAGGACAAAATAATGCAAAATACCAAAAAAATAAAAAATAAATAAATAAAAAATAAAAAAGAAGAAGAAGAACAGAAACAAGAAAAAAGAAAAGTTTTACATATGATTGTGAAATGTGAGTAAGGTTGTGTTGTGTACATATCTCTATTCAGTATATATCTAAATATATTTGTAAAGTCGGGTGTGGAAGGAGAAAAAAAATATATAATGCAATAAATAAAATAAATGTAATATTTAAAAAATAAATGAAATTGAGAAGAATTAAGGAGAAGTGAAAGATAAACAGAAAAAAGAAAAGGGAGAGCCTGGTGAAGCATTTACCTAGACTACATTTAAGACATCCTATGTGAAAAATTACAGCATTCATTCGAAAAAAAGAATTCAGCTAAACTGAAGATAAACTGTTGTTCCTGTATTTATGTGTACTGTGAATTTGTACGTATTATGGGTAACTTAGCAAATCTAGTGTCATGTGCTTTACATGTGTGTGCTGCTGCCTGTGTTGTCCAGTGTGTGGCTTGAGATGAAAATCTGCAGACAGCAATGCAGATCCATGGGTTTCCATCAGACTGGTATTGGTCTTCATTATGTGAGGATTGTAAAGACTGGCACAGAGATCAGGAAACACAAAGCAGTGCAGGCTCCTCAACACGAATGACAGCACCTCCAGCGATCTCAGGAGCTGCACTCGGCCCACCTGAAGGTCGAATCGATGCGGCGGCGCAGATACCTGATGTGCAGCGCTCTTTTAGGGAAACAGGGTGTCTGCTGATAATATCTGCTCTTATCGCATGTCACACGCTCCACTGGAGCCCTATTGTTTAGAGTCATGAGGCCCATCCGTCTCTGCTGCTGCCCTATAGGAAGATACGGATCAGCCCACACCGTCAGGCCAACCATCCCTGTGATAAGACGTCTAAAGGGGCCGATTAGTTGAAGCCGTCATGTACTTCATATGACTGAGCGTTTAATCCTGGTATGAGCATGTACATTTCACTGGCCAACACGTTTTCACTCCCAACTCGTCAAATATTGACGCTTGGTCAGGACCCGTTGGCATCTTTTTTTGAGGCACAGGGTACCCCTTTAGCGTCATTTTTCTACATGCAGGGTCCTTCATTGGTTTAATAAGAAACCCTTGGCATCATAATGCTGACGCAAAAGGCACTAGGAATTTTATCATCATGATTAAATTATATATTGGGTAATAATTCTTGCATATATGATGGGGTGTGATTTTTCAATGTGAACAGTCACAAGTTTAATTTACATTTCATTATTTACACATTTAGGAGCACATAACCCAACCCCTGCCCCTAAACCTACCATTTGTCAACAAAACACAAGATATAACTGGCAGAACAGCTACAGTCATAATTTATTCAAAAAGTATTAATATTCCAAGTCTTCCGCAAACAACTGAAATCAGTGGAGACCCTGCACGTCCAAAAGTGATGCTAAAGGGGTACCTTGAGCGTCAGAAAGCGACACCAAAGGGTCCTGACCAAGCGTCAATATGTGACGAGTTGGGAGTGAGAATTGTTTGCGCTGTTACATTGCGTCTACACTTTGTTATAATAAAAGGATTTGTGAACTTCCAGAATGCAGGACTGAACTTGGGGAGTGGATTCTAACACACAAAATGCCTCTGATTGGCCATTGCGTTCCCGAAATCAGCAGATATGTCTGTGATTGGCTACAATGTTCAACACTTCAAAAACACAACGCAAACACAAATACACCTTGGATTCTGCCGTGAGGCGAATGTCGCTTAATTTAGTTTTGTTGTTGATGTTAATTTAGTTATTAAAATTTGCCGGTTCCCGCTTCCTTCCTCCCCGAATCTTGAACTTTGTTACATATATTTATACAATTTCCTAAAATCATCCTGGCGACCCATTTTTTTCAAAATCTCATGACCACCTAAGGGTCACGACCCAGGGTTTGAAAACCACTGGTGTACTGCAGCCACTGAAGCAGGCAAGCAAACAAACTGGGTCAGAGATCACAATTCAACCTGACCTAAAAAGCCTTAGCATCCATCTAAAAAGCTCTATGACCAGAGGCAAATTAAAACACAGATACATCAACTTACATTGCAAGGCTAGTCATCTTCCATTGTCAAATGCACTTGTTCCTGTTGCACATCCTCAATCTGGCAACCCACATGAGCATCGAGTCTAAGGAGGAGAGGATGGAAGAAACAACTCTCTCCAATGTTTTCAGTTTGGTCTGCAGTGCATTGATCATCAACATGTTGAAGTTTTGTGCATCTCTTTGCAACTGATGGATTTTATATATTCACCCATCATTTTAAAGAAGAAGTCCATTTCCAGAACAAAAATTGACAGATAATGTACTCACTCCTTGTCATCCAAGATTTTCATGTCTTTCTTTCTTCAGTCGTTAAAGAAATTATGTTTTTTGAGGGAAACATTTCAGGATTTTTCTCCATATAATGGACTGATATGGTGCCCTGATTTTGAACTTCCAAAATGCAGTTTAAATGCAGCTTCAAACGATCACAAATGCAGTTGTAAACGATCCCAGCCGAGGAAGAAGGGTCTTATCTAGTGAAATGATCAGTTATTTTCATCAAAATAATACAATTTATATACTTTTTAATGTCAAATGCTTGTCTTGTCTCACTCTGCCTGGACTGTTTTTGTTCCGGTTCATGTCAGTTAGGGTATGTCGAAAAATTCCCATCTCATGTTCTGCCTCAACTTCAAATCCTCCTATATCACTGTTTTACCTTTTTAGTTGAGGGTGTTTGATCTTCTTTAAATGTTCACTTTGCAAAGACTGGGTCGTAACTTCTGCAGCGATGTAGGATGAGGTCCTGTTAGGTCAAATTTCTTTTTGTTGTTTGGTGTTTTTTCTGCCTCTGTAACTGTGCTGATAAAGGCTAACTGCTTCACCAGAGCAATTTCATCCGGCGGTGAGATCTCTGACGCAGACTGCACACGGCGTCTATTACCGCTGCTCTGACACATGCTCACGCTACCTGTGCATTAATCACACGCCACGCTAACACAGGAAACAAAGCGGCATAATGAGAAACACAAGTCAGGCGTTCACTGTTACTAATGATGTCTGAATGAGCTGTTCTGAGGCCACCAGTCACTTTGTTATATTTCCACTGTGGCACATAAAAGCAAAAGAAAACATGAACGTACATGTGTGTATATATAGTATTAGTCCTCTGTGTGTGATTTGTGGACTTCATCTGATGTCGTGTCTCACTCACTAAAGAATTCATATACTCAACATTACACTCATGGTTATTTAGATGCGTATTTAAGCTGGAAAGGGAACGACTGTTACTTTGTTATAAATAGTGATGGTCTTGATTATTTATCATATATGTGGGAAGATTTGGACGAGCAAATACAGTCTGCAGCCATGGACATGATCATTCAGCTTGCTGATCACTTGTGTGTTAACAGATGTTTATAATAGTGTTGACGTTTAACCCATTCTCACTTTTAAGGCTTGATGTGTTGAGGTGTGACTTTCAGTTTGAACAAATGATTTTATTTACATTACACTTTCATGTACCATTGCACTACTATTTCTCCATATGAAATAGTATAAAATCAATATAATAACAGAGAGAGAGAGAGAAAACAAGTATAAACACATTTTAGACAGTAAAACGATTTATGATTAAAGACATTTTTTAGAAATTTAATGTGTTTTGTCATAATAAAAATATTAATGTGATCAGCATTGTAAGCATAGTTTGCATCAGTGGCAGCAAATCGCTGCATGAGTGAGTCATTGAGTCATTCATTCAACCGATTAGTTTAAACAGCTGATAGATTCAGTAATGAAACAGCGTTGTATGTTACTCAAACGCAAAACAGTTCTGCTGTGGCTTTGTTTGAATCTATTTTCATTGTTGAAATACAGCAAAAACATGAATTGTTGTGTCTAAAATGTAAGTCACTTCTTGTTCATTGGACTGTTTTATAAAACCAATATCACATTTGTAGTCATGTTGATATTTAGAGTTTTGTGCTGATATTTCAGTACTCTTTATGAGACATTATTATGAGCAGGTCATATGGTTTTTTAAAGTGTCCTAATATTGTGTTGAAGTCCCCTATAACATGTTTAAATGCATCTAAGTTCAGAAAACATTTATACATAAGAGTCATTTGTCGATGATTTCGAAACGGTTCATTCAAGCAGTTCTGAGCGAAATGTCTGTAAACCCCTCCCTTCCATAAGCCTACTCTGTTCTGATTGGTCAGCTGGCCAAGCCTGTTGTGATTGGTACAGAAAGGAGATCTTGAGCAAGTTAGCGAGTGCTACCGTCCAGAGTATGTGAGCGGAGCGGTGTGATTTTTAATGGAGTGAGGAGTGAATATTTAAAAAGTTGGAGTGTTGTGGTTTTCACTCGCTCCAAGAGCACTCCAGCATTGCTCCATCACGAGTACAATTCTTGACAGCGACCCATAATATAACTGCATATTTAGCAAGAATTCATGTGTTAAACATAGCCTATTTAGCTAGCTTGATAGAGATGAATCACTCACTTCAGTCTCACTTCAGTCTCACTTCAGTGACGACTGACGGCAATGGACATGAGCAGAAAGTTATAGTTTTCAATGAGTTAGTTTGTTTCTTCAAGATACTGAATATTTTCAGGTGAAAGTGTGTTAAACAAGTATAACACTTATTCACACGCAATCGCTCTCTCAATAATGCATTCAAACAAATGTAAACTTACTGTGCTACTTCATCTGTATCCGATTTTGAATGAGAAGAAATCTGTAAGAAATGCAACGATCTGTAGGTAAAATAACTGATGAAACATACTGTTATTTTCATCACAAACATTTGCACTGCAAAAAGCAGTTCATGCCTTTTAATGCTGACAACCATGTTAGCTTGGCATGAGGAAAAAGTTTGCACACTAATGTTTCAATAAGCCACTTTAAAACTATCCTGTTGTTTTATTACTGTTATTTTCTTCTTTTAATAAACGTTATGAACAGAATTGTGGTATTTCAAACATACTCAAATAGTTTAGACGCGAAGGCGGAGCGGTGTTTCTAGTATCAGTGAGCAAGGAGTGGAGCGGGAGCAGGAAACGGTGAACCCGGAGCGGAGCTTGAGCGGAGCGGTTATTACATGCTCGGAGCGCGGAGGGGACATTGTTGTCGCTCCCTTCTGCTCACATACTCTGCTGTGCACGTATGTGTTTTACGTGCAAACTATTCAGAATTGACTCATATATTTATGAAGTTTTATGAATGAGGCCCAATATCTTTATGTATAATGTACTTTTTTGATCAACAACTTTGCAGACTGTTCACATTGAAGGATAGCTACATTACAAACTGCAAAAAAAAAAAACAACAACAAAAAAAAAAAAACATTTTTCATAAAGCCATATGATCTGCTCTTTAACTATATCAGGTTATATAAAAGACATAAAAGTCATACGAGGGCATTTCTGCCTCTATATCTTAAATTGTGGGGAATTCTGAATGTATTTTAATAGACTAAATCAAAGTGTGAACTCTAAATGGGCTCTAACCTACTTCACAAAGTCTATGCATGCACGTTCTGGCTGTGTTTTTGTTTGTTTTTTGGGATATACTCGATGATGTCAAGTCACGTATTGTTAAAACAACCATTGTTATATTATCGTAGACCATATTTATATATCACACACCCCTAGCTACACCCCTAGTACCTGTACAACCTGAAAAGTTCTGAAGACAAAGACAAGAAACTTGAGTAAAGATCGATACATCACGAAGTTGCTTTCTTTTTTGATTTAATAAATGTCTTTGAGGATGTCCAGATAGTGTGCAGTGTGTTTGTAGTCTGAAAACAACGGAGATTCAAAGGTCTCAACAAACAGCTTTTGACCACCTTTCAGTTTTTTCTTTATCTTTCTCCTCTTTGCTGTCTCTATCGCTTTGCATCTGCCAAGTCCGTCTGTGTTTTCCTGAAATCCACTGTGCACAATACAGACAGCAGCTGAGCGGCGTGGATCTGTAGCGCCCGGTGAGTCCGTGTGTGATGCAGTGGCTGTTTGGAACGCTTTCCTCTCTCGGCCATGCTGGGAAATGTATAATGTGTGCTCTCAGCTCAACTCCAGAGTGTTTACCGCTAAACATCGTGCTTGTTTTGCTGTAAAACACTCCGTTTTGCTTTGATAAACAAGTTTGTCGTCCCTCAGCTGTGTTTCAAAGGCTGTATCGATTTATTCATGTCTGCATTAAGCATTATGAACCCCCTCCCTGTGCCGCACACCATCATCGATCCTTTCAGGCACCGCAGGGGGTCTTAAAGCGTATTAAGGGGCCCTTAGTGCAGATATGAGACGCTTGAAATCTGACAGCTCTGAATAAATGCAAATGCAGCATGCCTGAAGACATGCCACGCTCTCGTCCACAGGATGTAAAGCTTTTTTCTTAAAGGTGACGTAATTGTGTGGGGAGTACATATACTCAAATCTGTGTTAACATCTGTAGTGGTCAGGTAATGAATGCTAATGTGGACAGTTCATTAACAAACTGTCAGATTTTGAGAATTTCCCTTAAGGCTGGAAACACATTGCCGTGTGTGGCACGTGAGAAGAAACACACTGGCTATAGGTGTAAAGCTGCAATTTAGAGACAAGTTTCATTGTCTTCTGGCATTTTCTTTTGTCTACAATACATCAAAACGTCTTTATATGGATGTCAGTCTGTGCTTGTCTTAATCTTTCATTTCCTGAGTGAATGAATCAGGGGTCTTTACCTTTTTTATGGCAAGGACCCCTTGGTGGACAGGAAGGTAGTGTACATTGTGTAAAATATATAATATGGTGTTAAGTGCTGCATAAGTACATAAGTTTCTGTAGCATGGAAAATGCGGATAGAATCACAGAATAACTCAGAATGTCATGGAATTTGGAAAATTTTGGATTAATAAATTAAAAGTAGTGCTGTGTTTACTTAATCAAACATATTAAAGCATAACATATTAAAGCACAAAAACACTGCTGTTGGAATGTACATGTTTTGTGTGTCTCTGTGTAAAAGAGCAACACAGTTTGGTAAAAAAAAAAAAAAAAGGTTTAACTTTAAGAAATTGTGACAGAAATGCTTAATTTAAATATAAACACCTTTTGGTGCTCTAAATAAATAAACAAATAAACAAATAAACACACCACAAACAGTTACCATAGGCTGAGTAGTAACTGATTACATGTAATCTGAATTACGTATTCAGATTCCAAAAATTAAGTACTTGTAATTAGATTAAATTACATTTTAAAACGCTCGTAATCAGACTTTTTTTTCGTAGATTACATTATTACATATTGTTTACACAATAGCAATAAATTATTCATAGTTTATTGATTCTCCCTAATTCCTCTTTTTCATCAACTACCGATTAACATTTTTTGATGTGTATTGGAATTATCACTCTGTAGGTTAACCATGCATTTCTATGTCTTTTCTATGAAGGCTTTTGTCCTTCAAAAACATTAAAATGCACAGATTCACTTTAAAAAATACTATTAAAATTAACTTTTTTGTCATCTGATCCTCTTTCATTTATTATATTTACCTGAAGTACCCCTGAGATAAAAATAAATAAATAAATAAATAAATAAATAAATAAATAAATAAATAAATAAATAAATAAATATCACATTTGCATTTTATTGGTTCTCTGACACTGGTTATGGTCACAAGACATGCAGGTAAACAAATAAAATATTTCATTTTTAGTAAGGTTTTATTTTTGTAATTATTTTGATTGATTTTAAAATGATTTATTTTAACTGAACATTTTTTATGATTTAATTAATTATTAGCTGTTCTTTAAACTTATAAAACCCTGCAGTTCCTTCACAAACACATTTGGGAAACCTTGACATAATATAATGCTTAATGAACTTAATGTTGTTAATAACAACAAAAATAATAATATTTTCTCACTCTTTGTATTTTTCAATGTCAATATGGTGCAAGATTATCCTTTTTAAATCAATGTGATAAATTAATTTGGTCAAAAGTAATGTAAAAGTAGTCTGATTATATTACCTAAAATGTAACGTAATGGATTATGTTACAAACTACAATTTTTTTGTAGTTTCAAACTACAATGTCATTTGGAATCAGTAACGGATTACAATTTGTAAGTAATCTACCCAGCTTTGACAGCAATATTTAGTAATAGTAGTACAAAAAATAAATGTGCATGAAAAGTTTTTTTTTGGTGCAAACAATGCAAAATAAATAAAAAAAATTGCCTAAAAACATTTTGAATATGTGGGACGTAGATATATTTTAAACAATGAATATAGAGCAAACTGAGGGTTAACAGAGAAGACTTTCAATGAAACATGGAATCAGGTGGAAGTTTCCAACAAAATAAAGAATATAGTCTATATATAATGTAAAAATGTATAAATAAAATATATAGCAGCAAACTGAACACTTAAGGCCCCATCTGATATTGGTGAAACATATTTGGCAAACACTTTTGTGCATCATAGGTTTCTGTTTACAGCATGTGTTTGCAGCGTTGAGCACAGTAGCTAATCACAAACACATCTGCATTGACATTGGTGCATTGGCACTGAGTGCATTGGCCAATCAGAAGCTAATCAGAATCCACTCAACGCTCAAGATGCTGGAGTTTTTTACCAGTGAACTGAACTGTATTAAGTGACAGATTTGTAGTGAATATAAGGGGAGCTTTCTTGACTACTGTATATAACCCATTCAAAATTTGAATATTATCAATGTTATAAAATGGTTAAATGTTTAGTTTTAAACATTTTGTTTTGTATTTCACAGATACTTTTGAGGTTTATAGGCCTTTCATGTCATGATTTTATTTGTCTTGTGTAACGAAGTTCGTAGAACGGGAAGGAGGCAGGAACCGGCGAACATTTAAACACTTTAATAATAAAATAAACAAACACAAAAGTAAAGCGGCAGCCCCTCACGGGCGACTGCTGCACATAAAACACAAAATAAAGTCCAGGCCTGGTCCTCTCTCGTCTTCCACTGTTGTCGCTCCTCCTTTTGTCCTTCTGGAGCTCCTCCGTCAAGGCAGCCGTGGTGTACCTGGGGGTAAGGATAGACGAGGCAAAAGAAAAGCAGACGGAAGGATGAGGAGAGACAGAGACGAGAGAGGGGAGAGAGGAAAAGAAAAAAAAAAAACTCTTGGTCCAGTTCCTGGACACACTGCCGCTTGGTCCTCAATCAGCTGAGCATCTTTAACTCGCGGTGCCATGCGATGGTACTGGACATCCTTTGGTGGATGGCTCAACACTCCTCTGCCTCCTGGCGGACAGCGATGGCTCCTCTGGCTTGAGGGCAGCCGGCAGCGAGTCCCCAGTTCCCTGCGAGTCCCCAACATGGTGGACGGCAGCAGGCAGCAGGCTCCAGCCTCCTGGCGAACGGCGCCGACTCCTCCGCTCCCTCTCGGACGGCAGCCACCTCTCCTCGACCCCGGAGCACGGCAGCGGGCCTTCCGTCCCACCTATTATACCATTGCTCCAGCACCACCGCTTCGGGCAGCCACAGTCGTCCGCTTCTTCGTGCTGCCCGACCAGCACCGCGATCCCGCTCAGCAGCGAGGGCTCTTCTGACAGCGTGTCCTTCCTTCCTCCTGGGTTTCGGCACCAATGTAACAAAGTTCATAGAACAGGAAGAAGGAGGCGGGAACCGGCGAACATTTAAACATTTGAACATTTTTGTTCAAATTTAATGCACACTTCTTTGCGACGATTGGTTCTTTCCTTCCACGTTGTGCATTAAATTTCTTTAAGAGTTTAAGGCTAGACATGATTATCCCTTACTTAATGAAATTAATCACTCTTGGCTGTATTGTGATTCCTGTATTTTAAGTTTTTTATGTGCTCCCTAAATGCATTTTACAGTTCTATTTTAGTCAAGGGAAATACTTGCACTGTTGGCTCAGCGAGGCTCCATTTGGAGGATGAAACACGCTCTGCTCTCCGCTCGTCTGGTATAGTCCTCAGTCAGACGGGCCGGTCTAAATGTAGTCAGGCGTTCCAGGCATCGGCAGTAATTGAGCTAATGCCGTAACGCATGTGGACAGCTACACGGACGGGCCTGCAGGCTTATTTAAACTTTATAAGACAAGAGAGTGCCGCCCCCCGCGCCTTCTGGATGAATTATGTGTTTGCTCGCCGGTGCACTTCTTTTAACCCTGGTTTCTTCTGCATTATTGATGATCAACAGGGTCAGAATTTGCTTTTAGTGCTCCCTGATGACGGCTTCATCCGGGAAGCCACGGCGAGTGCACTCATAATATCATGGCTGCTGGAGAATAGACTGGAGGTTTCTCGACGACTTTCACCAAAGTAATGCATTTGTGAGTGTGTGTGTGTGTGTGTGTGTGTGTGTGAGAGAGAGAGACATGCAGAACAGAAGGACCTGGTGCTGTTTGTATTTTTCCATTAGAGATTCTCTTTCAGCAGGGTTTGTAATGAGGATGCTTCGGCCTCAGGCTGCCTTCATGTCATGTCACAATGATAATATTTATGTGATGAACACACATGAATGATGTCATTATTTATCAGCAGGAGAGATGAATCATGTTGAGGAGAGTTGGCAAAAATATCACAATAGAACTTGAGAATAAATGTAAACGTAACTTGTTTGTTCACAATTACGCTCCACAGATTACCTTTAATTACCTTTTAATTGAGTTACCCTTGAAATTGATTATATTCTCTGTATTCCATTAGATTTTTTTTTTTTCTAAATTCTGTTTTATGATTTAATAGCATTTTTTCACAAAAAGGCGTGTAATGAAATGAATGAATAAAACTTTAGCAATTTAATCAGTGTATTTAAATGTAATCAAATCAAAATATACCAATTTATTTACAACAAAACACTGTAATAAATAAATAATATTATTTTAAAATGTTCTCAGTTGGATGTACATTTTTATGAATTCGTTTTTATTTTGAATTTTCCATTTTCATTTTCATTTCAGTTCAGATTGCCGTAATGTATTGTTGTTTTATTATTAATTATTTTGACATATTTTTGGTAACACTTTTTTATGGTGTCCTTGTTACTATATGGTGTACTTACTATAGTAATAGCAATAAATTATGCATAATTATGTACAACTGAACCTAGACTAAACCCTCATCCTGACCTTAACCATATAGTAAGTATATAGTACGTATAGTATAATATATATAGTAAGCATATAGTACATGTCGTTAATTAATATTACTCAGTACTTAAATATATAATTACAGTGTATCAAGAACACCATAAAATAAAGTGTAACCTGTTTTTTTGTAATTTTATCAATTATGGTTTAGTTTTATTTTAGTACATCATATTAAACTAAATTAATTTGAAAAAAGTTATAGATATACACTTTACAGTAAGGTGTCATTTGTTAATATTAGGTAGTGTAACTAACGTGAACAAACAATGAACAATATGTTTATTACACTATTTATTAATTTTTGTTCATGTCAGTTAAAAACAGTCATTCTTTGTTCATTCATGTTAGTTCAAAGTGTATTAACTAATGTTAACAAACAACTCATGGTTTTAGTAATGCATTAGTAAATGCTAAAACTTATTTATGTTAATTAACTAAGATTAATAAATGCCATAGAAGTACTATTCATTCTTAGCTGATGTTAACTAATGAACTTTATTACTTTATTATATTTAGTTAATTTAATATTTAATTTATTTAACATGTATCATATTCTAAGTGATAAAAATGTTTTTCTTATGTTTTTAGTGGATGCCTGGGGGAAAAAAAAACAAACAAACAAACAAACAAAAAAAACGTTTGCATGATAGAGCTGCTTCTTGAGATGGTTTTTGGCCACATCTACCAGCAGAGGTTAACTAACTATGCTAACCAACCAAACCTTGAGCCTTGGCAGGAACTGGAAGACAGCAACAGTTTCACTGTTAGCAACTTTCCACCTGTCACACACATTCACATGTGACTGGTGAAAAGCAGGTGGCGTTACAGTGGAATTTGGCCAATCAACTCATGTGTAATTAAATTAGTTCGCTCTTTGAAGCGGCTCTTAGCAGACTAAGTCTCGACTAAACACACACGCACACATAAACACTGAAACAATTAATGAGCAGTGGCGAGCGCTTCTCGTTTGGCCATTTGATTAAGACAGCTGTAGCTAATTTGCAGCCGGGGCATTTTTGAGTAACGGCCAAAATTAGGATGGTTTTTCATGAGGGTTTTTTGTGCTCTGCGAAATAATTATGAGGGCCAAAGAGAAGTAAATCATCAGTGACTGATGACAAATGCCTTGCATTTGCTGAAAGTGTTCATTTCAATAGCGTCCATTAGCAGCGTACGAGCTGCGGTCCGTTTCGAAAGCATGTGCGGTCATTCACTCGTTTCTTGTCAGTCTGGCCTGAGGTCTGCTGTGTTGGACTTTTCTTTTACAGCCCGCTCTGTGTTCCTCTGGCTGGAGGTCTTTCTGGTTTTACACCGGGGACTCAGAGACACGGCAAAGGCTTCTTTTAGTTTTCCATAGAGGTGTAATGCTCTCATGCTGATCTCTCATCACTTATTTACCGCCACATCTATTATGGATTGTGATTCGATTGAGAGAGAGGGAGTGGGAGTTCACGTTCTGCTGGCCTTCCATGAACCCGTAAGTAAGTTTGTTGTTGTGAAGAAGAGAACAATGTCTTTTGACAGAGAGCCAATCGTGAACTATTACAAAAACAGCTTTTAGAAACTTTAACCTGTCATGTTTCAGTCATTTTGACCCAGAGAGGATATGCTATTTTCCAGAAAAGACTAGTTAATGTTATCCGCTGGACTAAAATGTACTAACTTTGCTCACATAGGGTATAGCTTCATAAAAAAAGTATATACAGGGTATAATTTCACACATACATCGTATTACATTTGTGTTCCTGGTTAAAAATGTCCAGCTTACAAAACATTGCTTACAAATTTTTTTCAAAAAAAGATTGAATCTTTTTATCAACTTGTTTTTTCAGTTAGCACAGGTTTTGTATTTCTTTTTGGAACTGGTTGATCATAGGCCTCATTGATCTGAGCTTATGAACCTCAGTTTTTCAGTGAACATTGCAAGAATTATCCACAAATAATGATTTTCACTCAAAAAACTGAGGTGCATAAGCTCAGATCAGTCAGGCCTTTGATCAATCACTTATGATTTCCAAAAAGAAATACAAAACCTATGCTAATTGAAAGAAAGACTGAATCCAAGATAATATAGCATAATGATAGATGCACAAGCATTTTTAAAAGGCTGATTAAACACCAAATTATGCAACGGATTTTCAACACAGCACAAAACTTTATTTGTGACTATAAAGTCAAATCAACATGCAACAGACAGCTTGTGTAACAACAGGACAATAGCTATGAGTTTATCCACCTATCTTAATGTGTATTTTGGAATATTGCATAAAAAAAATGTTAGATGGAAATGCCAAGATGCACATAAATTCTAAAAATGCATATAAAAATGCATGCACTCAATTGAGTCAGATCCATTTTAACTGATAAGAAAGCATACGCATAAACTATGATGAAACCCATATACCGAATAAATTACCCGATTTGCATCAAAAAACTTTGACTTTGCGTGATGGGACCGCATAACTGGACTAACCAGCAGACCGATCTTATTTCACAGCATCTGAAATGTTGTTTTGGTCATTCTGAAATGCCTGTGTGGAAGACTGTCATCAAAATCATTCGGTATAGTAACCTCCAAAAACTGCACGACTGTGTTCCCAAACAACAGACGTTCACTTCTGAATGCAAGATAACATGACTGTGTTTATTGCGTTTTAAGTAATTTATTATATACGAAAAAAGACCCACAATGGCTTCTCCTACTGCAGCGAATGACCTTTATCTTAGTGATATTTGGCACCAATTTATCAGGAAGTGATGGTTTTGTTATCTTTATCCAATGGATAGAAATGGTGCTTTATTCACAAATGTTTTATGTGAATTCGCAACTTTGAGTGGAAACATAGTTATTAAGAGAAAAGACCACAGATAGAGTCAGAAGTTTTAAGTCACAGTTCTTTACTCTCCAGGTCTTGAAATAATTGAAATAATTTTGAAATCTGAAGCAAAACATAATGGTCTGACTTTAGCTTTGTGAAACTATACTACACAGTAGGGATGCCAACTATTAATTGACGATTGATTAATTGTCGATAAGAGATATAATCGATTAAAGCCATGATTGATTAAGCAGGGACAAATTACTAAGTCATAGGAATGAATCCCTAATTTATGGCCATGAAATCTTTCATTTCCCCACCACATGTTGCTAACTGAGAGAGTTGAAAACAGGGATTAAAAATGAACCTGTGAAATTAGAGGGTGAGACGGTGAGAATTTGGGAAAAGAAACAATATCATAAAATTTTTGGAAATTCGTGACCAACCCGCAAAACAGAACACAAAGCCGTGCATATGGGCTCGAACAGCATGAACATTCCCTAATTATTTTTCATAAACAAAGCTTTGTACCTCATTTGTGTCATAACACTAAACACATAACACTGTTTCATATGAGCAACAGTGTGTTTTGCCGTAGCACTGCCAGTGGAAGCGGTTCACCCCACGATTTTAACATTTTATTTTAACTGCAGAAATTGCAAACATTGTGATTGTGTTTTTAAATACAACAAGCACCATGAAACCAAGCCGTATTCAGCGGTCTCCGTGACTGGATATGAAACAGCCAACCAAGTAAAATGTTCCCAAATATAATGCCGCGCTCTCTTCATTTTATCATATGACAATATCACATCTATTCATTTTACAATCCTGCTCCTAGCCTTTTATTTAGACTAAAATCCCTTTCATTTGAGTGAGAAAGCTGATGTTTTGAGTGGCATCTTGTCATGCTGGTGATAATATGCCACTGCAGTGCTAAGGTTATCAATTAATCGATAATTAAAGGAGAAGTCCACTTCCAGAAAAACAATTTACAGATAATTTACTCACCACCTTGTCATCCAAGATGTTCATGTCTTTCTGTCTTCAGTCGTGAAGAAATTATGGTTTTTGAGGAAAACATTTCAGGATTTTTCTCCATATAATGGACTTAATTGGTGCCCCGATTTTGAACTTCCAAAATGTAGTTTAAATGCGGCTTCAAAGGTTCTAAACTATCCTAGCCGAGGAAGAAGGGTCTTATCTGGCGAAACGATCTGTCATTTTTTTTCAGAAAATACAAATTTGTATACTTTTTAAGCACAAAATCGTGTGTTGCACAGGCTCTGGGATGCGTGTCCAAAACACTACGTACTATTGAATCATGTCGCAAGGTCACGCGGAACTACCAGTTTTTGTGCTTAAAAGAAGTATACAAATTTTTATTTTTCGAAGAAAATGACTGATTGTTTCTCTAGATAAGACCCTTCGTCCTCAGCTGGGATCATTTAGAGCCCTTTGAAGCTGCATTTAAAAATACATTTTGGAAGTTCAAAATCGGGGCACCAATGAAGTCCATTATATGGAGAAAAATCCTAAAAATGTTTTCTTCAAAAACCATAATTTCTTTACAACTGAAGACAGGAACACATGAACATCTTGGATGGTGAGTAAATTATATTATAATGTAATATATATATATTATAATAATTCTAATATTCTTATTTTCTGTTCTTTGCATCAATATGTTGGTTTATAAAGACAGAAGGAGTGTTTTGTGACATGCTGTAGGTGACTTAGTGCTGCCGGTGCGTTTGTCCCCTCACGGCCCCGCTACTGCTAAAACAGACATGAACTCTGGCTGCTTCTCCCTGTGATGCAGCACTTCAGCTCACTCTCCACCTCAGGAGCCACATCTCAGCTGCGCTGTACCGCTGCCAGCGCGCATCAGCCTCCGTCTTAAGGGTCAGATTGAAATATTCATCAGGAATACTACACAGAAATAAACGAAATAAAGCCTAGATGCCGCGTTTGAGAACCAAACCAACAAATGTAATTTCCACCACATCTCCAATTATGCATTCTGTTCAATGAAGTGCCATTTTGATTATTTTCTATTGTAACACACAGTACACTGAAAAAAAGGTATGTAAAAATCAGATTAAGTAAAAAGATTCTTTATTATAAAGACCTTACCGTACTTAATGACTATTTTTTAGTCAAAGCAAAAATTTTACCTAAAGGGACAGTTGACCCAGAAATTAAAATTCAGTCATCATTCCAAAACTGTATAAGTTTCTTTCTTTTGAGTTTGTTACAGAGGTTTTAACTAAATGTTTTAAAGTGTTCCCATCATGAAAACAGACAAAGAGAGATGAGAGATTCTAACTTTAGTCTAATGGAATAATTCATGGGACATTACTCACTGAATCAGGTGAGCAGAACATAAGGCTGCCGTGTCCGTTGTCCTTGAGGAGGATAACAAGAAAAAAGCAAAAGAAATGCTAAATTTTGGATACACAAACAAGTTGTAGCGCTTTACAATAAGATAAATTAAATAAGATAAGTTAACCCATTAGATAACACAAACTAGCAATAAACAATTTTACAGCATTTGTTAATCAAGGTGAATTTCAATTTAGAAGTATACTAATTGTTAATTCATGTTTAATAAAGGACTACCACTTAATATGTTAAAATGTATCCATTAATTTCACTAACATACACTGAGTAATAAATGCTGTAAAATTTTTGATTCTGGTTTGATAGAAATGCTATCGAGTAATTGAGCCTCATTATAAAGTATTAACCAACAAATTTACATGTTTAGATAATACACTGTGTGCAGTAAATGTGTTAGTTTAAAATGTATTAATTACTAAATAAATTATGCTTTTGAATGAATCGAGTCAAGTGAGTCAATAATTCAGTGACTCATTCATAAAGACAGTCGCTTGCTTCTTTTCCAAATGAATCAGCAGTTTGAACGAATCAAGTGAGTCAATGATTCAGTGACTCACTAATGATTTCTGAATGAATCAATTGAATTAAATGGCTAAATTACCCACTTATTAAGACGTATATTATAGTATATTACAGCAAAAATTGATTATGATCAAAACAATTAACAGTTGTGTGACCAGAGTTTAGAAGCAGCTGGACAGTTTAAAATCACTAAATAAAGACAAACAAAAGTTAATGTTAACAGGTCACAGATGGATGCTGCTGTTATTACCAGTAAATTTCAGTTCTCAAATTTGATTGGTTAACTTAATTGAACAGACTGCAAGTTTCCACTGTTTTTATCACTCCCATCAGCATGAGCATGTGTTACTACTGTACGTCGAAGTGAGGGGAATGAGGTGTTATATAGCGTCTGTGTTTTTGCTCATGAATGAGTGATTGGGTTGCGTGATTTTTCTCAGGTCAGATCACCTGTGTTTTCTCTCTACAAGACAACTCGATGAGGGTCACTGCAATAGTGTCGTCGCATCGATTTATATTAGTACAATCAAGATTTTCAATGAATGAGAGTCATGGGATGGTGGGACAACTGGCCAAAAAGTGGGTCATGGGAGCTGCTGAAAAGATAGCAAAATTGCTTTGCTACAATTTAATAGCATATGTATTTCCCAGTGGTGCGAAAAAGAGAGGACAATTATGAACGACCAAACCAACCAAGCCACGAAACTGTTTTCCCTTGGTGGTCTGTCAGAGGATAGCGCTGCTCCAAAACATGCACCGCCAAAACTTTTGTGCTCAAGCATCAGGAACAAGAGCTCGCCTTCATTTGATGAATTACATCTCCCGTTTACACACATATTTCACATTCACACATATTTCTGTTTACTTCCCGCTTTCTGCAGGTTTACACAGAATACAGTGTTAATAACAGAAAATTAAATATGTAATTCATATTTCGTCCTAATTTTTAAAAGAGGTGTAAATGCATGTGGCGCAGCGTTACAGCAGCTGAAGGAAAGTTCATTCGTTAACAAATTCTTTTTATTAATTATTTTCACTCACGTTACTGATTTTAATCAGTCATATATATACAATTCTCACTAGTAACTACTTGTTTATTAGCATGCATATTACTTGCTTATTGGCTCTCAATGCTGCTCTCGCACAACATATCTACCTGTTTGTCAGACAGAAGCAGATTTGGAGTTATGATTGGTCAGATCACCTGTCAATCAGGCTGCTTGCGACCAGTCAGTTAGGAGTTTATTAAGTCAAAAACCATAGTTAATAGTTAGTTAACAATGAGAACTGGTCCCTAGACTAAAGTGTGACCGATATGATTGCGTTGAGTAATTATATATAGTTGCCAGAAAGTTTTCAGTATGCTAGGAAAGGCTATCCAAAATGTGACACTGGGAAAAATGTGTGATTGTAGATAATTTTATTTATAAAGAAATTACTTTTTGACTTTGTTTTTATACAGAATAAAATAAAAAAGCCAAGAAGTGCAAAATTTTTTGTTACACAAACAAATGGTTGCACTTAACAGTACAGTTAACATTACTTAATGCATCAGGTATCACAAACTAACAATGATTAGTTTTACAGCATTTGTTCATTTATACCACTTAAATGTATTTGAAATATTAATTTTCATTAACATACTGACTTAGAATAAATGCTGTGAAATAATTGTTCATTTTTAGTTTATGACATCAAACCTGAACCTCAATGGTTACAGTTTATTTTAAGGACCAATTCTCACAGTTAACTACTATTATATTATATACTATTATACTATTATACTATTATACTATATACTATTAACTACTATTATAGCAAACATATTACTAGCATATTGGCTGTTTATTAGTACTTATAAAGCATACCCCGTACCTAAACTTAACCACTACCTTACTAACTATTAATAAGCAGCAAATTAGAAGTTTATTGAAGGAAACCTCAGTTAATAGTGACCAAATATATATGTTCAGATGATACATCATGTGCAGAAAATGGCTTTTTTCTTTACATTTCCATAAAATTATATATTTATTAGCGGTCGACCAATATTGGATTTTGATTATAATGATATTTAATGTGGAAAAGTTACAAAAAGCAGTTATCAGTGCTGATTAATCAGTAAAATCAATATAATGGTCAACTTTGAATATATTTCATTATGTTCATTATTATATGTGACCCTGGACCACAAAACCAGTACATTTGTAGCAATAGCCAAAAATACATTGTATGGGTCAAAATGATTGATTTTTATTTTATGCCAAATATCATTAGGAAATTAAGTAAAGATCATGTTCCATGAAGATATTTTGTCAAATTCCCACTGTAAATATATCAAAACTTAACTTAATTTTTGATTAGTAATATGCATTGCTAAGAACTTCATTTGGACAACTTTAAATGCGATTTTCTCAATATTTTGATTTTTGGCATCCTCAGATTCCATATACTGAAATAGTTGTATCTCTGCCAAATATTGTCCTATCCTAACAAACCATACAATAATGGAAAGCTTATACATTCAGCTTTCTGATGATGTATAAATCTCAATTTGGAAAAATTGACACTTATGACTGGTTTTGTGGTCCAGGGTCACATGTACCAATTTAATATTATATACAATTATTATTATATATATTGTATATTGTATACTGTGAAAATGTTGCCCACCTCTTCTAGAATGTAAATAAATAAATAAATAAATGGGTTGCACTTTATTTTAAGGTCCAATTCTTACTTTTAAAGAGGTCATCGGATGCTAAGTGTGTTGGCAGTGTATGTACAAATCTACCCTATAATGATAAAAATCCATGCAGTGTTTAATTAATCTGTAAAAATAATAACCCCTTTTTCAAATCGAGCCATTCTCAGATGCCTGACGGTGTGCCGTCACACCCACAGAGGCCACTCCCACGATAGTTGATTGACATGAGCTCTTACCTCAGACCAGCTGTAACAGTCCAGTAACTTTCCCTGTTTTGATGCCGGAGCAGGGATGTAAGTTAGACAAGAATATCTCCGATTGAGCCATTGAGGTGTTGTGTTGCTGGATGTAACAATGAACATAGTGGTCGTCATTTACTCCCGACATCTGAGCCGCTGAAGATGCAGTGGATTACGTTTGTTTGTGAAGGGAATGCGCCTCCCGATCTACATATATCCATCTGTGTTCGTGCGAATCACTCATGATCCAGCTTCACTTACAGCAGAAGTGTGTATAAACGTTTTTTTTATGAATCTTTGCGATCTCCTTTCCTTATAACGTAGTTAGGAAGTTTAGCGGCTAAATGTGGCTAAATGTGGCTAAACACAGCTAAAGTAAACAAGATCGTCATTCCACAGAGAGAAGAGAGGGGCGGGGTGAGCAGAGCTTATTTGCATTTAAAGGAACAACCCCTTAGAATGAGATGATTTTTGCAGAGCTCATTCTGACAAGGTAAAAAGGGTGTTGTTTTACAAAACCATTGAGAATTTTTAATCAAAGTATATTATAGACTTTTCATTAAGACCCTAAAGAATCATATCAACTTGTGGAAAATGGGCATGCAATGACCCCTTTAACAAACCAATTAACTACACTACAACTTTTGCCTCACTAAACTCCTAATTTGCTGCTTAATAACAGTTACTAAGGTAGTTATGCAGAATATGTGCTAAGTACTAATAAACAGCCAAAATGTTATGCTAATAAGAAACTAGTTAACAGTGAGAATTGGTCCCTATGCTGAAATGTTACCAAAAAAATCATTGATTTAATATGGCATGTCTTTGCTGGCCTATATCCCACAGGTGCCCATCCACCACCAAAACCAGGTTATGCATTAATATCTTCTGTGTTTATAAGATCATACACTAAAACAAACTTTGGGCCAATTTATAGTTTGCTGATGTCTGTAAAAAGAAGTGCAGTGCTGTTAATTTCCATGCGAGACAGTGAGAGGCTAGGACACAGCTGCCTCTGCGGCTGCTCTCTGGTCTTGTTTACAGAACAACAAACCTCCACCGGTCCTTCACACGCGTGACCCGTCGCACACACGCAAGAAGCGCATGGGCTTTCAAAGCGCTGTAGCGGAAAAAAGAAAACGCACATAAGTGTCATTCTTTATACAAAGCAGCAAACCTGTCTTATAACGATTCTGTGATTAATATAATGAAAATCAATTATATTCATTCCACTCTCTTCCATCCAGAGATGAGCCACCCCCTCAAAATCTGTTCACTGTCTGCGGAGGTTATTTATTTAGAGTTATAATTATAGGAAGCTGTCTTACCTTCTGGGCTTCTGTACTCAGTCTCCACGTATTTTTAGTAACGGTGCAGGAATGGAAACGCTATCACGCTAGAGGAATTCTGTAACATAATTATTACAGGAGCACAGAGAATAATGAGAAAAGATATGCTAGGGATCACAGTACCCATGAACCGCTGTCCGCCGTTATTAATTATTGTGAGTTCTCTCTTAAGCGCTTGGGGAAATGTCATTTACGAGGGACTGCGACAACATTAATGTGCACAGACAGCATGTAGAGTGTGCTACAAAATGGGCACCTAATTAACATATGTGAAAATAATGGCTTTAATAACATTAACAGTGCTGATGCCAGCTTTTACTGCCATTCTAAACACATCAACAGAAATCCAGGAACATAAAGGTTTTATTATTTATTTTACATTATGTGTGCTGATTATTTAATTAAATTAATTACAGATTAATCACACTTAAAATAAAATAAAAATAAAATAAAATAAAATAAAATGAGAAAATAATTGAAGAGACATTACAATAATGGATTTTTTTTTAATCAACGCAGAATTTATTACACAAACTAAGAGGGTTTTAAATTGGCATTTGTTTCAATGTTATTATTATTTTTTTTTAAATAAATAAAATTATACTATAAACATGAAATTAAAAGTGCCAGTAGGTGGTGGCAACTTTGATTTATGCTGAAAACCTACTTTTTCGAACTCCTCCTCGACCATTGCTCCGACTTTCAACCAAAATTGAGTCAGATCCTCTTCAGACTGTGCTGACAAAAAGTTATGGATTTTATTTTGAGAGATGAAACCGGTTTTGTAAAGCAATGCAACACATTTGAGCCATGAGGCCAAAATGACTATGAGGCTTTATCTATGTAAACCTTTGACATATTGACGCCAAACGTCATTGTCATTGTCACCTCACACTAAACACACCACATTGATTTGATAACAGTGGTAACACATTAAATCACATTACTAGTGGTTGTTTTTTATGATTTTTCACCCGTTTTGACTAAAATCATCTTAAAATGGCTTCTGTTACTCATTGCTTAATAAGACACTCTCTTATTGAGTGAATTATTTATTTGTTTATTCAAGTGATTCATTCAAACAGTCTTTTTGAACGAGTCACTGAATCATTGGGTCACTTGATTCATTAAAACCTGTGGATTCATTCAGTAGTGAATCATTGCTATGTTGTTTAGAGACTCAGAAAAGTTCTGCTGTGGCTTTGATTGGATTTCATTTGTGAAATTGAGCAAAACAGACAATACTAACAATACTGTGTCTAAAATGAAACACGATATTAACTTCATTGAAACTGCTGTAAAAAAATCAATATCACATTTACAGTTGTGCAGATATGAAAGAAGAATAACTATGTATAACTAAAAACATTTTGTTATTCAGTGTTTAAATAAAAAAAAAAAATCCTACTCTTGTTTTTGAATGCAAATTTGATAGATTTTATTCTCATTTGATTTCCTACTAATATTAGTGAGTTTGAGCAAATACTATGCTAAGGTAAACATAGCTTGGATCTTATTTAAAATGACTGTTTTAACCAATATGTGTGTGTGCTCTATTTTTTAAGAGGGTGCAAAACTTACATCTAAGCTGTTCTTGTTTAAAAACATCAAAACTGGTCACAAGATGTGCTTTTAACTCTTTCCCCACCATTGATGTAATTTTTCTGTCATTCATGAGACAACGCTTCCCCGCCATTGTTCAAATTTTCTGGCTTTCTGTGTTTTCACTGTAGGGGGGCGCTATTGTATATCTACTAAATAAGTACCGAATCTCTGGATCAAAACACAGATGAAGAAGCAGAAAAAAGTAACTCACATATAAGCAGATGCATATGTAAAATAATGCAATCATCAAACAGCATATAAATCAAAACTGTCTAACGTTATAGAACCAAATGTTGAGCCAGGATATGGCTTCTCAAAGATAACACAAAAATAATAACAGTGAGAATATATATATCAAATATAAATAACAAAGACTTGAAGTTTCCAAGAGGTTTAATGCAATCTTCATATAACCAAAAGTTTGAAATATTTTAATAAAAAACAACCCCAAGGACACAGCAGTGCTATAGTTGAGTAAACATCCGTATATTTAGTTTGCTTCACTCCTATTTTATTGAAGCACAAAACATGCTTGTTCCTTATTATATGTGCACAATCACAAACCATATGCTGGATATTGTATTTGATAAACAGTACAGATTTAATAATTCACTCTACTTTTAACCTCAGCGTCTGTAGACGTTTGATTATATTTTCTGCATGGTTATTTATGTGTCCTTGTAAACTGGCTGGTGGCTTAATATCAATTCATCTGCAGTAGCGCTGACGCAGCAGCTACTCTATCTAGAAGCAAAACTACCCGCAAACCACCCGTCCCACGCAGCCCGAGACCAAGGGCACCTTCATCCGCCGCACCTCTGACCCGAGCGTGAGCTCATGATGATGCTTTTCCTTTTCATAATATTAATATCACACTGCAGATATTAAAGGCTGCAGGCCAGCTGCAGAGACAAGATAATCATGACAGTCAAATTAAACTGAATAATGATTTTCCCACTATTAATCATGTCGATATGAGTCATTTATCAGTATCAAGTTATACACGCTAAGGAATTTAACCAAATGAACCTCTGAGATTTTAGTCAAATCAGTTAGTTTACTAAAACACTCACGGCATCATGTTTGCAAATGATAAACGCCTCTTATTTCCGGTAACTGATTTAAGAAAACTAATCTATTCACCACAAATCATAGAGAAAATCTATTTGATACTTTCAGTATCAAATGCAATATATTTATAATCAAATTTTTTTCTCGACTTGATTTTTCCAAAGTGCATTCTGGGATTGCTTTATTTGTAAAGGATACATGCAATGCTGTAACTTCCTGTACAAGTTTTAAGGCTTGTCGTATTCTGTACTCCTGTCTTGTTTTTTTTTGTAAAAATATCAGAACAGCCTTAAAAAACAGGTTTATGTTTTAAATTTGTGTTCTTTACTGGCAAAATCACTATTTCTTGTTTTAAGAATAAATCTTTAAAAATAAATAAATAAAAACAAAAAGTCAATACACTTGTGATATTAATGTTGGAAGAAAAACCTAACTAGTTTTGAACCGGAGCTACAAAAAAGCAAACAATAAGAGCTGGTCTGATGTTGAACATATTCTGTTATCTAGGACGTTTTTTAGCTTGACAAATAGGCTGGTCACCACTGACTAGTTGTGGTACAGAGCTTTCACCGAAGTAACTACTTCACTTCAGAGTGTTTGTCTGTGATTCATTCCTCTACACCCGCGATCCATGACACAGCTGCTGTAAACCACACTATACCAGCCGCACGCCGCTAACAGATGGCGCGGCAATCTGAAGATCAATAAAGTGTTATCAGGCCGCCCAGTGAGTCGAGCACTGCAGCATTGGCTTGATGGAGCTGGCTTTGAGTTTGTGTGTTTACATCTGAAATCTTTAGAATACTCAACCTGTCAAACACAACACACACTCCGCCTCAGCCACGGTCCTTGAATTTGTAGCTCATCACTCTTTCTGACATTTACTGTGACCTTGCTTCATTTGGAAGTCATATTTTATCCGGGACATTTAGTAGAACAGACTTGTTGAAAGTATGATCAGCGTCAGCTCTCAGAAATGCTTCTTACCTTCTGTTGTTCTTCTTTATTTCATTATGTTCCTGATTACTGAGGAAGTTCATACTTCACGGTTCTCAGTGAAAGATCAGATTGTTCATGACAAATGAATGATGAGTCAAATTTCAATGTAAAAACAGCTTCACGTTATAAAATAACAAAAGACTCGAAGGATCAAGACATTATAAATCTGTCTGTCTGTTTGAAGACCTGATAAATAAACACCAGACACACTCTTAATGACAGTTTGTAACTGTTATGTAGGGCTGAAAAATATTGGTAACACTTTACTTGGTGCATTATAAAAATAAGTTTTAATGCATTAACTATGCCTAGTAATGCAAGGTGCGTTACTAGGCATAGTTAATGCATTAAAACTTATAATACATTGTCTGATGTCATGAATAATCGTAACTACAGTTCCAAAACATTAATAGTGCATTAAAAGACATTCAATTCAATTCAATTCAAATTTATTTGTATAGCGCTTTTCACGATACATATCGTTGCAAAGCAACTTTACACCAAATTAACGTTTTTACAATATATGTAGTAGCAGCTTACTAGTGTTGACTATGTCAAGTTGATGTACAAATGGCAGAGATGTGTGGTAAAGATCAATTAAAGACGTAATCAAACAGAGAAAAAAACACCATAAATTAGTAGCAGAATTCGGTAGTGCTGTATGTTGTTTCAGGGTTGGCATCATTATATGAGTGCTTGGCTAAAAAGATGTGTCTTTAACCTAGATTTAAACAGAGAGAGAGTGTGTCTGAACCCCGAACGTTATGCTGTTCCAGAGTTTGGGTGCCAAATGCGAAAAAGCTCTACCTCCTTTAGTGGACTTTGCTATCCTAGGTACTACCAACAGTCCAGGGTTTTGCAACCTTAGGGAGCATGATGGATTGTAGCGTGGTAGAAGACTAGTTAGGTACGCAGGAGCTAAACCGTTAGGTTCCTTATAGGTAAGACGTAATATTTTGTAGCTGATGCAGAACCTAATAGGTAACCAGTGCAGAGACTTGGGGTAAAATTGGGGTAATATGATCATATTTTCTTGACCTGGTAAGGACTCTAGCAGCTGAATTTTGGACTATCAGTAGCTTGTTTATTGAAGATGCAGGACAACCACCTAGTAGTGCATTACAATAGTCCAGTCTAGAGGTCATGAATGCGTGAACTAGCTTTTCTGCATCAGAAACAGATAACATGTTTCGTAGCTTGGCAGTGTTTCTAAGATGGAAGAATGCTGTTTTTGTAACATGAGAAATATGATTTTCAAAAGACAAGTTGCTGTCTAATATAACACCCAGACTTTTGACTGTAGTGGAAGTAACAGTACATCCGTCTAGTTGTAAATTGTAAGTCAAGAGATTCTGTGTACTGTTTTTTGGTCCAATAAGTAATATTATCTTATCTGAATTTAATAGCAGAAAATTATTGGTCATCCAATCTTTTCCATTTTTAACACACTCTGTTAACTTTGATAATTCAGAAGTTTCATCTGGTCTTGTTGAGATATAAAGTTGAGTATCATCAGCATAACAATGGAAACTAATCCCGTGTTTTCCAATAATATTACCAAGGGGCAGCATGTATATTAAAAATAGCAGAGGACCTAGGACAGATCCTTGTGGCACTCCATACTTTACTGGTGATAACTGAGATCACTCCCCATTTAAATAAACAAAGTGGTAGCGATCGGACAGGTAGGATCTAAACCATCTTAAAGCCTGCCCTTGGATACCTGCATAATTTTGTAGTCGATCTATTAGTATGTCATGATCTATAGTGTCGAACGCAGCACTAAGATCAAGTAAAACTAGCAATGAGATGCAGTCTTGGTCTGACGTAAGAAGCAAGTCATTAGTGATTTTAACAAGTGCGGTTTCTGTGCTATGATGGGGCCTAAAACCTAACATAAACGGAAGATTAGAAATTGGTCTGTAATTTGCCAGTTCATTAGGGTCTAGTTGTGGTTTCTTAATAAGAGGCTTAATAACCATCAGCTTGAATGGTTTAGGGACGTGACCTAAAGATAACGATGAGTTATTAATATAGAGAAGCGGTGACAAACAAATGACAAACAAATCTTCAAATTTTGCATAATAATAAATTTTAACATTAGTTACAATTATTTAAAAATAGATATTATGCATTATAAAGCACATTATGAATGCCTTGAATAAGTAAAGTGTTCCCAATTTTTTTTTTTTTTTTTTTTTTTTTTTTTTTCAAAATGCTCAGCATGGTGTGAATGCTAAATGAATTAATGGTTTGAAATAACATGAAATATGAAAAGTGCACATTCAAAATGACTAAAAGTATAACAGCTGTATGCAAACATATCAAACACACAGTAGTAGTTACAGTGTTTTCATTTTACTGTGCTGCATTTCCCTTGTTTTTCTATGCAAACATGCACCTGATGGACGTGTTTGACTACCTTGCATTGTTTACAGTATCTCGCACATGAAACGGCATTATAAAAAAATTAATTGCACATTTTTTTGTAATGAATTGCGATTAATTTCATATTAATTTAATATGTTTATCGTGTCATAATTTCACATTGAATCTCCAAATTAATGTAGAAACAACATACAGGTGGCATATTTAAACTATATGTTTAATGGCATCTATTAAAGTCGCCTATTATTAATGAATGCATTTTCCCTAAATTTTAGCCAGTATAATCAAAAGCCATTATTTTAAATATTTAATAGGATTTTAAAATATAACTATTAAATTTAAGTGAACTAAAAACAACAGCAATAAAATAAAAACTTTATAATTACCTTAAATATTTAATGTTAAATTAATCACACATTAACATTACTTTTGACAGCCCTAGTCATGACCTATTGGACAAACATCCACATTCGCATACTAAACTGTTTCAGATGTGAGAATAGGATTTTCTGCATGTATGGCCAGTTGAAATGAAAAGGTGCGAATGTTCTGTTTACACGTCAAAGATTCTTCTGTTCTCTTTGAGTGGCTAAAGAGTTATTTGAGGAAAATAACCCCAAAACGAATGATCTTCTTGTTCTTCTAAAAGAGAAGTGTGCTGGATGATAAGAGAATTAAAGCAGCACATGGTCGGCCTGCCGCCGCATTGATATTCAGATTCAGATCTCCTGTGCTGTCAACACCATTTTGCTGTGGCTGGTCTCAGAGAGAGATTCAACCATGACATGCTGCCTTACAATCACACTCATCTGCTTCACAATAAATCCAATATCCCTGAAGAATAGATGACGAGAGAAAAATCTGTTTTCTCTATTTATTTGTCACAGTGTCTTTGAGAGGGCAGCATCAAGTGACCAGGATATCCACACTGCACCCATATTCAAATTATATTCAAACATCAAAGCACAGATGGGATGAAGCCACAAACAGATATCGGTGTTTGAAGCAGTTTGTTTAACAGTCAAGCATTACTGTTACTATTGTGCAAACAATGGAGCGATAATGCTAAGGAAATGTGGTGTTTCAAAGCAAGTAGCTGTGTCTTATTCACCTATTCACCCCACAAAAATAGACATAGCACTACAGTTTAGTATTCAAATCAAGTCATTGTCATTCATTTCTATGCAAACATGCTTTCTTTATGTGTAGATCAGGCTGATAGCAGATTGCAATTTATTCACAAAACTCAGTGCTAGTGACTGAGCATTTTATCTGAAAGGAATGTTTGTGTGCACATTCTAGTGATCATGACAGCAGTAAAGCAATCAATAATGATCAGATGATTATTAATATAATATGTTTATAGTGTCATAATTTCACATTAAATCTCCAAATTAATGTAGAAACAACATAAAGATTTTACTAAGTAACCTATTATTAATGAAGGCCAGTATCATTGTTACCACAGAAACAGACATGTTGCTTTTTATATAACACATTTTCCCTTATAAAGTATGCTACTGCTTGGTTTGTTGAGTCAGATGGCTTTCTCACCACAAGCGAACTGCTCCAGAGTTCTTGTGCAACTGGGCTATTTTTCCATTCCACGTATGAAAGTTGAAGTCATGTCTCACACCTTTTGCAGCATCTTACACATGAGCACCATGCTTTTTAAGACGCTGTTCCAAGTTAAAAGAATTTCAACTTTCACAAGCAGTGCCGCTCACCAATGTCAGTTACAAAAAAGTGGACCAATCAGAAGACCCCAGAAGTGGGGAAAGCGTTGCAAACTTCTGTTTACAGTAGCAAGTTGGCATGGCAAATGTTTTATTTGATGGCAACATGGCATTTTTTGCTGCGCTTTTTTAAAAATACATTCCGAAGCGCTGCATCTCGCATTTTTAGATGCAAAGACATGCTCTGTGTGAACAGCCCCTTATTCTGCATGATCATACACAGTAAATTTGCCCGAGTAAAATTTACTCAAATTGAAGAAAATTTTACTCTGTGCCAGATAACATTTGGTCCCTCTCTGAAAAGAGTAAAAGTTACGCTTTTGATAGAGTTGTTTTTCCAGAGTTAATTTTGCTCAATTTGGTGTTAATATTTTACTCTCTCCTGTTACATTTGACTCTATTTAGTGTTTTTTGAAATTAACTCTTGTACTATTTTACTCAGTTCAGAGGTACAAGAAATTTACTCTGCTACTTTTTAACTCTGTTCAGAAGAAAGTCAAATTTACTCTGCCAAAATTTACATCTCTTCCAGAGTTGTTTATCCAGAGTTAATCTTTTAAATTACATCATTCATATTCTATCCTCAAAAACCCCTAAAAATAGAAATGAAAAACTTGCTTTTCAATCTGAAAAAAAAAAGAGTCTACAACAAACTGTATACTCATGTCTCACAATTTACTATTTAAATAATACACTTACATTTACAATATTACACTTGTGATCATGATCATTTGGTGGTTTCTGCATCTATATCATAGACAGTGTTTTGCAGAAAGCTATACACAATGGACAGGTCTTACAGAGTAGAGCATATTGGACAATTACAATAAAACAAGACTGGACCCTACTTCTCATCAGCCCAACAACAAGTAGATACAGCTGGAGACTCTCTCGATTGCCATCCAACTGCCCTTGGATACTGGTAACAGTCTGTAAAAGAATAAAAACACATTATTGCCAATGTGACTTAAAAGTTAGTCAATATACAGCATGAATAAAGAAACAGTGAAGTCTGTCTTCCACCAAAGTTTATGTTTTACATAATTCCAACAGATTGTTACTAAATATGTGAAGTAGAAAATAGCAGCACAAGAACAATAATTTAGAGGACAGGTGATTAAAAAGATTTCTCCCAAAAATGAAAATTCTGTTATTAATTAATTACTCTCATGTTGTTCCAAACCTGTAAGACCTTTGTTCATCTTCGCAACACAAATTAAGATATTTTTCAAGAAATCTAAGAGCTTTCTGACCCTGCATATACAGCAAGGGTACTGCCACATTCAAGGCCCAGAAATGTAGTAAGAACATTGTTAAAATAGTCCATGTGACACTGATTCTACCATAATTTTATAAAGCTACAAGAATACTTTTTGTGCACAATAAAACCAAAATAACTACTTTATTCAACAGTTCTTCTCCCCCAAGTCACTGTCCTCCACCATTAAAGACAGTATCATGATGCATGCGCATGCTTTGTAAACAAACGCAGCGCATGTGTGTTCCTGTGTCAGCAGCATCACACGTATGCATCAGGGTACTCTCGATTATGGCGGAGGATGGTGACTTGAAAGAGAAGAATTGTTGAATAATTATATAATTTTTCTTTGCGCACAAAAAGTATTCTCGTAGCATTGTAAATTATTGTAGAAACACTGATGTCACATGGATTATTTTAACAATGTCCTGGTAGGACTCTTGCTGTCTATGAAGCTCAAAGATCTCTCAAATTTTTTCAAAATTATCTTCATTTGTGTTCCGAAGATGAAAACAAAGGTTTTACAGGTTTGAAACAACATGAGGGTGAGTAATAAATGACAGAATTTTCATTTTGGGGTGAACTATCCCTTTAAGAGCCTTTCTGAGAAATAAGCACGTTCAAGATCATACAGTAATACAATATTATCAACTAGTGTCATTTGATATGCTTCATTAGTAGCTTCACCTTGATGAATTTCACAAGACGATCACGTTTGCCTAGCTGAGATCTTTCCCGGTCTTACGTGGCGGTGACTTGAGAGGGTGGCAAAAGGTGAACCAGCATCAAAATGGAAGACAATTTGCTGTTCCAACCTGGAGATACAGAAACAAAATAAAAATTTATTTTAGGTTTTTAGTTTTTCATCACAACCAAGTCTTGATGACTACAGATGTGTGGATGAACTGAGCTGAAACCTCTACAAGTATTGAAATGAAGTCATAAACTTATACATTATTTTTTTTTATTCAGAGTCCTAAATGAAGACAATTTCTAACTGTAAATCTGCAACTCCTGTACTAGGCCCTTGCGAAAATATCAGGGTAGAAGTGTTGGAAAATAAATTGAAAATATTTGCAACAGCTACTTACATAACGAAACTTGCTCCTGGGGTCAACCAAGCATAGGAATAGGGAGATGATTCTCTTCGCAGATTCTTCCTTTAAACTACAGGAAGGGCTTTTTCTACACACACACAAACATAAACCAATAACATCATAAACATCAATTAACAAAGTACAGTATAAACAGCCTACCCATGTTCATTTGTCAAATGTGCTACCACGATTTTCACCATTTCACCATTATTAATGAAAAGTATTAAAGATATTAAAAATGTTAAAGTTTCTCTTACCACATTCCCAAAACATTTGAAATGTAAAAGGTTTTGAAGAAAAAAATATATTTCTTTGAACTTCATTCTGACAATGTTGTTGGTTTACATCCTGAAGAAACCAAAAAGACAAAGTTACAAAGTTAAACACAAGGCAATAACACTCAGTCAGATGATGAAAAAACATTCATTAGTGCACTACACAACATGAGTTATCTTTGTTCACTAATATGTTTTTAATTTGTAATAATTGCTTGGTTTATATCTTTAATGTATATGGCCTAATTGTAGGCTAGTATTAACATTGCACTGTTGTATGTCCCATTTCCAACGTTTTTCCCCTCTTTCTCCGTCACTGAAGTGGAGCGTTTATGAAATATTGTTCTTATAAATTCTTCCCATTATTTCCGTAATTAAAGTTTACATATTAAAAATGCTTGCAAACTACAATGAAGTGCAAAAGTTATTGTACGTGTTCCGCAGTGGTCAAAAAGGATTCAATCGAATTGTATTTTGAATTGAAACACTGACATTCTGCAATAAAATCACCGACTAGCCCTCGTAAATGTTAAAAATACCTTTCGTTCTCATGAGAAACAGTTAACTTACTGTCTAAATAGGACTAATCCACATCAAAATGGCCTTCAACAATCCAGTTAAGGCTAACGTTAATTTAACTCTTTTCCGAGTCAAGTACATGTGGTGAACTCGAGTCTATCGTCACAATAGTTTAGTGGAGAAACATTGATAGGCAGCTAACGTTAGTTAATTTCAATTAACGTTCAAAATAAATGTTCAAAATATATATGTTAGCTATTTGATTTCAAACTTTGCCTAACATTAACTAGTTTTCAAGCTGACAGGAGAAGGCAAGCGATCTCTTAAACATTCAAAACACATGGCAAAACGATCCAAGCTCCGAGCAAAGGCGAATATAATTAAAATAAACAGTACGACTTTGAAACTTTACTTACTTTACCATCCAGCAGAAGCGAGCCGTCTTCTAAACCCAAAGCAGCAGCAGTCGATGGCCGTGATTAACAGTAATGGCGGATCAACGAAGAGATGAGAGTAAATTGGGGAGGAGTCACAGTTACTCTGTAATTTTGCTCCCACTCTACGGATAAATTTTACTCTGTACACTCAAAATAGAGCAAAAACAACTATTTTTCAGGAAAAAAAATTTAACTCTGGAAAAACTACTCCGCCATTTTTCCTGTGTATTTTTAATCCTTTTGTCCAACACCATACAGTGTAAAAAATGACTGTGGATTTAACGGCAAAAGACTGTAAAAATGCTACAGTAAAACACTTTTAAATGGTTAACTGTAAGTTCCCCTATATACGGTGAAAAACTGTACTGGACATTGCATGTAAAAAAGGAAAAAGGACTTATAAATTACAGTGAACAACCGTAAATTGACATTCCCAAAATTCCCTGCGCTACGTTTCAAATTTGATTTTATTTATTTATTTATTTATTAATTAATTCTGGCAACCACAGCTTTTTTTTTTTTTTTTTTTTTTTAACATACATTTTACAGATTTTATTTTTTTTTTTACAGTGTACCTAAACTTAACTACCATGCTAACTATTAATTATCAGCAAATTAGAAATTTATTGACAGAAAGGTCATTGTAATTAGTTAGTTAATAATGAAAATTGGTTCTCAAACTAAGGTGAGACGGTTCTAAAAATGAGCATTTGCTTTTAGTGTGAAGAACATTTTTATAATCTAAAGAACATTTTTCCACTATAAAGAACCTTTAGTGCAGTGGAAAGATTTTTATGGCTGTTAAAAGTTCTTCACGTTTACCTCACAGAATATTCAGGGGGAAGGAATGACATTTCCTCATTTGAGAAACTTGACAAGCCGATTTCTTTCTGGCAGAACTTTACAATAGATGTGCCCTGGAGGTTGGAGGGTGGTCTGTGGTTAATGTCAGAGAGGAAGTTGTTCAAATGATTTGAGCTTTCAGGGATTACACCACTATCACTCTTGTCTGCACGACTCCCTGTGAAAGGAATCAATTAGTCACATTTACTTGATGACAATAGGATCAGATCCAGAGCAATCCACGGCCCACGAACAATACTTGCAAACATTCCCTCTGTGATTCCCCGGGCGATTCCTATGAAATGTTGAGCGTCTGTCATCCAGGCCTGAAGTGATTGCTGACAGACCAGCAATAGCTTGCAGCTTCTTAACAGTCCCAAGAACGGTCGTGATAAACAAACGCATTAGCTCGTCTGCTGAGCGGCTTGGCAGAGTTTGAGAGCTTTCGGTGGAACCTTTAAAACTCATGTATCACCATTGTCTCGCTGCCCACACTGAATGGATTACAAATCAACTCTTTAGCTCCTTAAGTAAATCAGAGCAGAGTGCAGTTGGGAATTGTCGCCGAGCACATGCCACGATTGTAAAGAGGACGACGTCTCTGCAGAATTGCTAATAGTGCTGTAAAAGGAGCATTTGTGTTTTGGACCAGATTGTTCAACTTGGAGCGGAGAAAGAGCTGGGAAAGGCGAGAGATGGTCGGACAGCAGGCGTCCCAAGAAGAGCAAATCATTTTCTCAGAAGCAGAGCTCAGCTAAGCGTCTAATCTTCAATGCTCAGGGAATACAAATGATCCGGTAATCGTCTGCAACCTTGACACGGAGGAAGAAGGTCACGATGTTGGGCCGGGTGTTCGTGTCTGCCGTTGCTTTATGGATGTGTGGTAAATAATTAGTAAACCAAACGACACAAGCTGGGATCTTGAGAGGAGGCATGTATGTCTTGATCAGATTTTATTATTACTGTTAGCCGTACCCATTCAAATCCCATAACACTGAGCAATAAAGTTCAGCGTGTGCGTCATTGTGCAAAAATCATAAAGTGTGACAGTCTGTGTCCTTTTCTTAAAATAAAGTTAACTTTGGCTGCATGTCATGTTATTTAATACTTATCAGAGCTGTTGATATTGGAGAGTCACACCAGTGTCCATTCAGCATTCTTCTGTTTATAATACCAAATAATCAACAAATGTGACCCTGGACCACAAAACCAGTCATAAGGGTCAAATTTTTGTTTTCCATTGATGTATGGTTTGTTAGGATAGGACAATATTTTGCCGAGATACAACTATTTAAAAATACGGAATCTGAGGGTGCAAAAAAAAAAATAAATAAATAATAAAAAAAACGCATTCAAAGTTGTCTAAATGAAGTTCTTATTAATGCATATTACTAATCAAAAATTAAGTTTTGATATATTTACAGTTGGAAATTTACAAAATATCTTCATAGAATATGATTTTTACTTAATATCGTAATTTTTTTTTCGTAATGTATTGTTGGCTATTGCTACAAATATACCCGTGCTACTTATTACTGGTTTTGTCCTCCAGGGTCACATCTAAGATGAAATCAACAGATGTAGTATCTTATGTAGAAACTCATTTGCATTCTAACTGTATAAAGTGTTTTACAGAGGAAATAAACCAAATCTCGTCCTTATATTTTCTGCTGATGAAGCACACTATCATATAAAACTCAGTGTAATCACCCTATCTGTGTGAGCTTTATTTGTACAGTCTTTTTGTTTAATGGTGCAAACATCACGGAAGTGTAAAATGAACGAAGGTCATAAAGAAGGCGAGTCTGTTCCCGTGCAGCTTTTATGGAAACCAAGCTAAAAAAATGACTCATTTTGGATTGTCACATTATGACACCATACTGCAATAAAAGACTGCCTCTACAGAAGAAGATCAACACCTACCTATAAATTATTGCCTCTTTAGCCGTGCACACAGATTCATGCATGTAGTAGGAGGACAGGAAATACTAGAGATAGAAACACAGGAATACTTCATCAATAAAACCATAGAGATCCTCCGAGGAGTCTCAGAAAGTCTTTAAATTGCCCTCCTTGTGATCTTTTGAACACCATGTCTACATTAAACGCCAGCATTGTGTCGCATTGCAAATCCATTTCTCTATTCCGCAAACACATAGAACAGGACATCAGTTTACTGTTGGGAGTTTGTTGTGTCAATCCGTGCCACATCCAGTGTAAACAGAATTGCAGATTATAAAGGGCTCTGTTTTCTTTAGTTGCATTGCACCGCTCATGTCGGGTGTAGACATGGGGTAACATTAGAAAAGAGCTCCAGATCACGTCAGTGAAACGCCGTTTGTTTGCTTGCTTTATTTTACTGCGGGTTCATTTTTAAACAAGACAGTTCAATGCAGGCCTTTCAGAGAGATCAAAAGTAAAAGATGATGCAGTGCTGAGTTTGACTATGTTGGATCCAGCAGTAATGTTGCAGTATTTAAATGTGAGTAAACATGATTTTACCACTATTGCACTGTCTGTTCCAGACCATTTGATATACTGAGTATTTATACGTTTTTAATCCAAGGACGCATGTTATTTTTAGAGTACATCACAGCAGCTTCCATCTGTTATTTTAATAAGCAAAACTGTTAGCCAATTACAGCAATTGGGGTTTACCTGTGGGTCTTGAATGTGCCCTGCCTACAAAAAAAGGACCCTTCTGCAAAGCCTCAAAAACATGATACAAAACTGCTTATTACTTCAAAACTAATGTAAAAATCTTGCTTTATAAGTGGGCCTCAGAGAACACTATAATAATCAGAGATTATTTTGATTATATAAAATAATCAAAAAATGCAGCGATATGGCCACAATTTTATATATAAAACGGCATGCATCGCAGTATAGTTCAGGGGTGGTGAACCTCGGTCCTGGAGAGCTGCAGCCCTGCATAGTTTTGCTTCAGCCCCAATCAAACACCTGAACAAGCTAATCAAGGTCTGAAGGGTTACTAGAAAACAACAGGCAACAAGTGAGTTTTAATTAGGGTTGGAGCTGAACTCTGCAGGGCTGCGGCTCTGCAGGACTGGAGTTCGCCACCCTGGTATATATATATATTTTTTTATAATTCCAAAATGCTCTTATATGACATAATCATGTAGTTTGCAGAGCAGCCTATAGTTTTAAGCTCAGGCATGTGTAATCTGTACCAGTCGACACAATCTAATGCCTGATGGTGCATACCGGCAACTGTGATCCAGGTTTGATGCCACTCCAGTGCTCTCAGTCAGCGGTCAGGAATTAATTGGGAATCATTTCCTGCCTACCAGCTGTCGCCCGAAGAAAGTACTAAAACTGGCATTGACAGTGCGCTAGCCCAAAATCCAGTGTGTGACTCCAGCAGGAGTTTTCCCCTACTGTGCTCCTGCGGCTCTGGAAAGAGCATCCAGACCTCAGCAGCTTCTCCAGTGCCAACTCGAGGAATCATCAGGGAGCGAGTTTTTAGTCTTGGCTGGAGAAACTTTAACATACTATCTGGAATAGAGTAAACTAAAGGGTGTCCAAACTGCTTTACAAACATACTGTTCTGTTTTTGTTTTACAAAATTCATGGAAGAGCAGATAGCAACTCAGGTTACTTTCATGATGTAAGATCAAAGGACTATATTTAGAGAAAATATGTGATGGGATTTTATTTATTTATTTATTTATTTATTTATTTATGTTTTGGACGAAATGAAACTTCTGTACTTGGACTTTCTGTTCTACAACTTAAACTGCACATACCCTCAGCCCTCTATTAGCTGGGTTTCCATCAAAGTTGCGAATTTAACTTATGCTCAAAAATTGGAATATCGCATAAAACATTTGCGAATAAGCACCGTGTCCATCCAACAAATCAAAGAAAACAAAATCATCACTTCCTGATAAACTGACGCTTTACTAAGAAAAGTAGGAGAAGCCACTGAATATAGTAATTTTCACATATAATAAATGACTTGCGCCTCAGAGCGAGCAGATGAAATACAATGAATGTGATCATTTTATTCAGAGGTATATGCCTGCTGTTTGGGAATGCAGTCATGTAAGAAAGTTCTAGGAGGTAATTATACAGAAATACTTAGATGACAGACTTTGCTCAGCCATTTCCGAATGACCATAACATTGCAGATGCTGTGGAACGAGATCGGTCCACCGGTTAGACAGGTTTTGCTGTCCCATAGCGCAAAGTCACATGACTTTTTTAATGCGTATGGAGGAATTTATTCTGCAAATGCGTTTCTATCTACCATTATTCACATTAACCCTTTTTCGCAGTCAAAAAGTCAAAAACCACCTCAAGCGAGCTTAAAAACTTCTTGCAAATGAAGCGATTTTTATTCAAAATGTGCCGTTTCCATCATTCGTTTCTGATTCGATACTTCAAAATGCACATAAAAACAGGCTGATGGAAACATAGTTACTTATTAGAAACATGTGTTTTTAAAAATAAACATCAAAATTTGTGTTTCCAGTAAATGGTGTTGTCAATTTATATTTAAAACAGACCTTGTTTTACTCAAAAATTAAAAATACCCATTATAAAAGCTGAAAATCTCAAGGGATCCCACACTGTAAGATGTGACATTTAGAAATCTGTGAAATTTACAGTAAAAGCTGTGGTCGCCAGAAATTTACTGTAAAAAAAGTAGCAACATTTTAGATTTACAGATTGGTTGGATCTATTACTGTATATAGTGAGGTAACTTACTCTTAACCAATTAACAGGTTTTTCCCATAGCAATTTTAAAGTCTTTTCCCATTAAAAAGGAGGATCTCTTTTCCCATTTTTTTTTCTACAGTGCATAACAAATTAGTCTTCCAGGTTTTGGTGTCATGCCTGCAGCATGCTTTATGACAGGTCCATGAAAGCAAAGAGGAATGGATGACGTTGTTTCACAGGTTGATGAAAATGCTGTTGATTGTAACGTTTATTCTTTCCTCTCTGCAGATGAGGGTCCGTGCAGGAGGACGTACTGTGGCCGGGGTCGGGAGTGTGTGGTCAGGGAGGTAACGGGCCGTGCCGAGTGTGTGTGCCAGGAAAGGTGCCACACTTCGTTTGTTCCTGTGTGTGGCTCTGACGGACATTTTTATGAGAACCACTGCGAGCTGTATCGCACCGCCTGCCTGCAGCACAGGAGAATCTATGTGGTCCACAGCAAAGACTGCTTTTTCAAAGGTGAGATGCATGTTCCTTACTGTCAAAGCTTTGCAGAAATACAGCCTCAGATGCAGTTTGGCATTTTTCCAACAAATTCATTGATGCATTAAATGCAAACCTTTTCATGTATTGACACGCAATCCATAACTTTTTTTTTTTTGCCAGCATAGTCTAAAGATGGTCCGAGTCAAATATAAAAGCAAACATAAAGCAAAAAGAGCCATTTTTCTTGCCTTCTGGCCACTAGGTGGCACTGTGCTGAAACACTGCAGGTAGCCTCAGGTCATGCTTGTTGTAACACACACCAAGTTTGGTCTTAATGTACCAAACCATTGCAGAGATATAGCCTCACATCCATTTTTGCGTGCTTTTGTAGTATTCGTTCATGCACTATTCGCGATTAGTTTGACTAATCAACTTGAATTCCATAACTTTTTGCCAGCATGGTCTCAAGATGATCTGAGAAAATTAGACAAACCATCTAGGATGAGTTAGAAAAGTAGGTTTTACAAACTATTAAAAGATGTTGGTGTCCATTTGACTCAGCATGAGCCAAGGAATCAGAGGAAAATAATATAATTGTAATTTTCCTTCTAGACCTTATGGTTCAAAAGTGAAACTTTGGATAAGTGGTGGCACTAGAGAGTTTGAGTTAGAGACTTCAAACTTGCTATGGTTAATGTTGAGACTGTCCTCTATCTGTGTACCAAATTATACAACTTTCCCGCAAGCGGTTCTATGGACTGCCATAGATTTGAGTGGAAGAAGAAGAAGAACGGCAACAGATAAAATAGGTGCTTTCGCACCTTTGGTGCTTGGTCCCTAATAAATAATCAATCAGTGAACAAGAAATCAATCACAGCAAGGCTGATATAGAGTGATATCACACGGCTACGAGTGTGATATTAAGTTTATACAACAGTTTGACAGCACAAGTTAAGTAAATAAATGATAAACAACCACTGAGTGCAGAGCTGCGTCCTTCTGCCTCGAAATCAAATCTCAAGTTGAGTTGCAGATCATTCAGGCTAATCTGATGTAAACAGTGGATAATATATCAATATTTCATGGATTCAGTGCATTTGGGGACACAAAGTGCTATTGGATGTTTTTTAATAGATGCTTTAACAGTTTAAGTGTGACGGATTGGATTCATCTCGCGATTGCTCTTGTATTATAAGCACATTAAGTTTTGAAGTTTTGATTTCCATTTGTATTTCCAGCCCAAATTATTATATTACCATTGCTGAAGCATGTTTATTGTGAAACTGAGACCGGATACTGATGCTAAACACGTAGACCTTTTAAAAGATGCATCATTTGTCAACATTCATAAAGTTTGTGCCCTGTATAGTGAATGTAAACAAAGATAAAGAAAATGATGTGTTTGAGGATTAGTCATGACAGTAAGTTAAAGGGACAGTTTACCCAAAAATGAGAATTCTGTCATCATTTACTCACCTTGAAGTTGCTCCAAACCGTATTAGTTTCCGGTTTCACAAAAGAAGATATTTTGAAGAATGCCTTTGCCTTCCATAGTAGAAAAAAAACTATATGTGTCGTGTAAGGCGCTTTACAAATAAATTTGAATTGAATTGAATTGAACTGAAAAAAAAAAATGGAATTTTGGTTGCCAACATTCCTCAAAAGATCTTTTGTGTTCAACAGAAGAAAGAAACTCATACAGGTTTGAGTTGGACTAAATGATGACACAATTTAAATTTTTTTGGGTAAACTTTTGCATCATGCCTGATCCTGCTTCAAGTCTTATTTCTAGGATGTTTGTGCTGGAGATCAAGACAAAAATACCAAAAATAGCCATGTTCATGTAATAATGATATGAACTCAGCACTGCTGTGTTTAGCCGGTATAACATCACAAACCATATTTATGTCAAGTGCTCATCTCTAGACAGCACATCCATAAGCTACAGTGTGTGATCTGTAGTAGTGTCGTGTAGGGATATGCCTCGTGATAAGACGGTCAAGGTTTATGGCCTCTGACTAAATGAAGGTCATTCTAAAGCACAAGAAGCACTTGACAGTGTTCCACCTCATAAATAATAATAAAGCGCAGTGCCTTTGTGCACAGCTGAGGCGTGGGCTCTGAAGAGATCCAGCAATTTGAGCTATAAAATATTTCACATCAAGAAGGGAAAGAATAGCATCGCAAACTGCACCTTTAATCCAGTTTACAGAGAGCAGGGAGTTTGCAAGGAACGCCACGCTGAATGTCAAGGCGGACTCGCTTATGTATTCCAGCATATGTAAACTGAAGGAAAGGAGTCTTGTATGTTTGTGGAGGATTTTATACATCGTGCCATGTGTCAGGACTTGTTTTTATGATGATTTTTAATCCTGAAGGTTAAGTTCAGTTTTTCTGCTCATACGCAGCTCAGGAGATTTAGGGAGCTCTTGGTTATATCGCAGTAGTTTTCTGTTTTTATTCTTTTATTTGTATATTACATTCAGTTTTTCAAGTCTTGCGGGTAACGCTTTAGTTTAGGGACTAAATCTACCAATTCAGCTATTAACTAGTTGCTTATTAGCATGCATATTACAAGCATGTTGGCTGTTTATTAGTACTTACAAAGCACATATTAATGTCTTTTTCTGCATGTTCATATTTTAGATCTCTTAATCCATCCCATACCTAACTTAACATCTACCTTACTATTAATAAGCAGCAAATTAGGAGCTGATTGAGACAAAAGTCATAGTTAATAGTTAGATAATAGTGAGAATTGGTCCCCAAACTGAAGTGTGACCAACATAAAATGATTGAATAGCTTTTTGTAGAATTTGGTCATATTATGATCTCTGACCTTTGCCGACGTTGTTAACTTGACAAATGTGAGCATAGTTTATAACATTGTTGAGATCCTCGCAGGACACATTTGAAATGTTCCATTTGTTCATTTGAACATTGTTTGCCCACAGCTTTCTGGAGAAACAATCAAGATATTAAAGAGATCTTATTTGTTGGGTATCGTGTAGTTTCCTACGGGAACTGCTGTTCTTTAGTTCACTGTGGGGATTTTTGGTTTTGTGGTGGTGTTGATTATTATGAAGTATACTTCCAGGTCTTGATTGCATGATGACATCACAGTCATTTGAAACGTACATTGTACAGCTTAAAACAACAAACAAAAAAGCCAAAAGACATTGATGAAGGAAATAAACAGGAGAAAAATTACCAACTTTCAATTTTGTTCTTTTTAGTCGTGTAAACAGTTGTACATACACACACAGTACACAGACACACAGTTAGGCCATTTATTAGTAATTAATAACGTACGAGAGGCTGTGCTGTATTGTAAATAAATCACGGCTGAAGGGCTTTTTAAAGCACAATGCAAAGAGGAGTTACTGAAAACCCTTCATAATACAGCATGCCTCGAGTACCTTATTGTTTTGAGTACCTTATTGTTATTATGGATTTTTGAAAATTACCTTTCATGCAGTGTGTAACACAGCTCTAAGTGAAAGAAAACATCCTGCAAAGTTTTAAATCTAAAAGTGCTCCGTGTATAAAGTTATTGTGTTTCAAAAGAAAGAGCTGATTCTGAGTCATGAAAACCAGTTATTTTTAAAACGAATCTTAAGCTGTTTCAAGTTGACATCAACTTAAAACATCAGCATACTGCCGACCCGGGAAAACTGGAACCCCCCTCAAATACCATAGTGAATTTCTGGAGAAGACGCTGTGCTCTGCACTGTGATGGTAAATTCGTTAGAGTACAGTTTGAGTATGTCGAAAAACTCTCATCTCTTTTTCTCCTCCAACTTCAAAATAATCCTACATCACTGACCCAGTACAAAGTGAACGTGCAAAGAGGGTCAAACACCCTTTACTAAAAAAAGATAAACAGCAATGAAGGACGATTTTGAAGTTGGAGGAGAAAATAAGAATGGAGTTTTTTGACATACCCTAACTGTCTTGCACTGGAGAGCAGAGTATGCATGCGCATCACAGATCTAGACAAGACGATTTGTGGTTAAAATGTATAAATATACATTTTTAAAAGAAAATGACAGACCATTTCGCTAGACCATCATTTCTCGGTTGGGATTGTTTAGAGCCCTTTAAAGCTGCATTTAAACTGAATTTTAACCTTCAATCTGTTGAGCACCACTGAAGTCCAAAAATCCTGGAATGTTTTCCTCGAAAACCTTACTTTCTTTGCCAATGAAGAAAGAAAGACATGAACATCTTGGATGACAATGGGGGTGAGTAAATGATAAGGAAATTTTTATTCTAAAAGTGGAGAAATCCTTTGAAAATTGTTGCTTTAATGTACTCTGTAGCAAGTAAAATACGTATTTAGATGTGTGTGTTGTGTTCACTCTGCGCAGCTTGTAGGTCTCTGGCTAACCGGCTAACAGCAATATCTGTTCACTCGCAATTGTCTAGAAATGTGTCGTCGAATAGTGAATGTTTGTCGTTATTACTTGAAGTTCTGATAAAGAATAGAGCAATACGTTGGTGTACAAACTGCAGTGCTTTATCGATATGTTTCTGCATTGGGCTAACGCATATACCATGGCTATTTGTGTGTTTACTACTGAGCTGTGGGTTAGAGTAATGGTGATGGGCGTTCCATTTCCGACATGCGCTGCATGCAGTAGACCAATCTCAACAGACTGGGTAATCGGACCAATCATTCTTAGAGTGAATCATCTGGGAGTTGTTGAGCAAAAACAGTAAAAAACAAATGCATATTATAAGACAACAAAAGTGTTTTTTGACCTTCCATGCATGTCAACTTTTTGATGGGGACTCCAAAAACCAAAATATAAACCTTTCATAATCCATAATAGGGGCACTGTATGTATTGATGTTTTTTTTATTTAAATAAATTCATTAAATGCTATCCTTCTGCTAAAAAAAAAAAAAAAAAAAAAAGGTAGTTCCTGACGGTGACAGTAAATGAGAAGAAAATGTTCCGGTGTAATATGCCTCATCTAATGGAGCTCAAATAAACAGAGAATAGGAACTGTTCTCATCCACTGTCTCATTTATTTTGTAACACCGTATGTGATATTTTCTCACACACGTTCATCTGATTATCTCTCAGCATGAGAAAATGTCTGTTTTCTGTCTTTTGGTTTAAAACAGGCCGATTTGTGGCACAGTGTGAGTTAGCAAGCTTCATTACAGTATAAATTGATGGACATACAGTACTATACCTGAAACAGAAAATTAATAAATACAATAATATTTTCTCTACACTTCGGTAACTGTGGCCTTGCACACAGACGCACACACATCAACGGATCTCCAGCATGAGAAGAGTTTCTAAGAGTTTCTTCGACTTTAACCTCAAAATTAAAGGTGAATGATGCAACATTGAGCCAACAGGAGTTTCTCATAATTCATTACGTAAATAATACACAATTAATTTAGCTGAAATACATACACTGTAAAAAACAAAAAATGTTGTTTTAACTTAAAATAATTTGTTACCCCGCTGACTTAATTTTTTAGTTTAGTCAACTAAAATATTCCAGTTGTCACTTATATTAACATTAAGTAACTTAAAATTTCAAGTTGACTAAACTAAACATTTTAAGAATGCATTTTATTAAGAGACGTATTTTTGCATGTCTGTGTTAGTGAATGGCGCAGACGCGCAGTTTTGTTTACAACACATATACGAGTGACGCTCGCGGTGTTTTCAGCCTCTGCTGGCTCAATATATGAGTACATGAACATCATCTCTAGAACTGCTCTGAGAATCACTTCATAAGCATTTTACTGTTCTTTTGCGGAAAACTATCATTATATATTAAAAACCCTAAAGGTCATCACAGCAACCTGTCAAAATAAAAGTTTGGTTTAACTTGACAGTCAGAAATATATTAATATATTACTTCATGTAAAGAGACTACTACTAATAATAATACAAATATTATTAAAACAATGTTTAAGGAATATTTACCAGAAAAAAATATTTACCAGAATTTATTTACCAGAAAATTGTAAAAACACAACAGAGAAGTTTAAATGGAATTTAGGAAAAAATAAAACAGATTTCATAGGACCCTCTTTATTTCATTTGTGTCTTTGTTTTATTGTAGTTGTCCTTTAGTCTGTTACTTGCATCTAGGGTCTTATTATTTATAACCAAGATAAAATAACAAAAAATGACTATGTCATGATATAAATTGTTGTTGTGAAATAAAATGACTATATGAAATAAGATTTGGCTGTATCCTTTAAGCTAACTTACCAATATAACAAAGATCTCTACATATCTGTAGGCTCGGTAGTTGTTCACCATAATCCTGTGTACACTGTAAAAAACAATTTGTTGAGTCAACTTAAAATAATTTGTAATCTGGCTGCCTTCAAATTTTAAGTTTTGTCAACTCAAAAAAAGTTTTTTCAACTTGAAATGTTAAATTATACTAAGTGACAATTTGAGTTGAATCAACTTAAAATTTTAAGGCGGCTGGGTTACTTACCCATCTGTTAAGTTTAGCAAACACAAACATCTAAGTTGTTACTTAGTACAACTTAACATTTCAAGTTGACTAAACTTATTTTAGTTGACTGAACTTAAAAGACTTTAAGACAGCAGGGTAACAAATTATTTTAAGCTGACTCAACAAATTGTGTTTTTTATTTTTTACAGTGGTGGCACTGGCATGTTGTTGTTATTATTATTATTATTTTATTTTATTTTTTATTTTTATTTTTTTTAAAGGGGAGATCAAATGCTTTGTTTTAATAGGTAAAATAACTATGATCTCCATTTGGATCATCTATTATTCAATTACTTTCCCTGTTGTTCTATGTTTTTTTTTCTTTCTTTTTTTTTTGTAGTATCGTGATATTTTAGTCAGGTATCATATCGATTTTTTTTTTTTTTTTACAATTTAGTGCATTAAACAGTTTGGATGCAGTATACACATGAATCATGAATAAAACTGCTGCTGTTTAAAATCAAGGACCAGAACTAAGCATTTTATAAACGTAATTACTGCAGGAATTAAAGAGTTTTATTATCTGTGTAACCAGTGCCTTCGTAATTTCTCACGTAACGTGTAATTAGGCATTTTTAAAGGCCTCACTGATGCTTGTGAGCAGGACATTCTTTTCTCCGTTCATGCCTGTGATTAAACAGAAAGCCATCTCCTCGGGTCACTGTTCAACTCAACTTTGATCCCAACACTCTTTCTTACAATATACAAACAACAGCAACAACACACTGCATTGGAGAGGCGTCTTTCATCTCTGCAGGCCACCAGAGTGCCACAACAAAGCGTGAGAGCGCTTGACTGATGCCTGGCGCGCAGCGGGACGCCTCTGCAGCCGGGAGAAACTCAAGCATGTCCACCATCAAAACACCAAAAGGTGTGCAAATGAATCTCTGGTGGGTGGAGGGATGCTGGGAGGTGTTTTTCCAGTGTCAGTGACAGAACTCCTAATGATCACTCTCAGCTCACGGAGACTTGTTTTTGGGATGTATGAAACCACGCGTACATTCACTACACAAATACTACCACTGTGAACTACAGAATCAGTATTGTGTTCACTCAAGACATTCCCAAAGTACTTTTTTACAGATTTCAAGTTAGTCCAAACTTAATTTAACTTATTTTATTGGGTATTGTGGATGTTAATAAATATTTAATCACCAATCTATCTCTGTATACTGGTGAGAGCCTATGCATTACTAATTAAGTGCTAATTAAATAAGTACTTTTGTCCATATAGTGTAGGGCCACATACACACTGCAGCTAAATTTGTTTGTTACTTCACCTTTTAGTGCTTAATCCTGTTTTGTAAACACACAGTTTAGTCATTTACGGGAGTGGCAACCGCATCCTTCAACTGAAGTGATTCTTAAAAAATGCAGGTAGTGGCAATCGCATTTGCAGAAATTCTACACAGTGTGTACAGAAGTGAACTGATAATGACGTGTTTAAACACATATCAGAGACGTGTCTCTTCCGTATGTGCGGTGCAAGAAATCACAGGGAACAAGGTATGAATTGACTCATTAATGTTGCCAGATCTCGCCATAAAAAACAGCAAAAAGTAACAAGTCCTTAATAAAATCTTAAAAATAAGCCATATACTAAAATATCGCAGTCTGCAGCTGCCTACTTTATTAACTCTATAAAATGGATCGCTTTATGAGCTGAGCCCAAACAACAAGCCCAAAGACCCTTAATAATTCTAAGTGGACATGGCAACCCTTTCAGCAGCACACTCGGATGCAAAGTTCACTTTTACATGTTGTTTGAACATTAATGTGTATTGGCAGTGTATGTACACTGTATCTACCCTGTGCGTTAGTTTCGATAAGACCCTAAGACCCTAAAGAATCATATCAACTATATCAGTTCCTATTTTGTTTTGGAGGCCTCTTACAATAGATATACAAGCATCCAAGGTCAAAAAACACTTTAATTTTCTCATAATATACATTGCAGGTCATGTCTGTTCTCAGTGTCTAAAACAGTTTGTTCAAGTATCCGATCTCTTTAAAGTATTTGCTATTTGAGAGAGTTGCACTGGGTTACACATAAAACTATCCATTTTCAACACTTGGTAGAACACACACAGCATACAAAAATAATTAGTCATACTAACAGAGGTCATACTGTTCCAGAGGCACAAGATGGTCTAAATGAAGTGGGTACTGCCCCATCTTTAACAAATAAATGTTTTGAAAGTGCTGCATTGAACGTTGCAAGATTTGAGAAGCAGTGAATGAAAAATGAAAAATTTTAAAGTAAAACTGAATTTTAACCACTGACTCTTCACATCTTCATCCACTTTTCCACTTGCCACACAGAAAACAAAATCTTCTAGACATGGTGATAACACGCCAATGAATATCATTATGCAAACATGGTACAAACAAAAGTTACTTTTAAAAGTAATGTGTTACAATATTACATTACTCCTTTAATTAGCAGTGTTGGGGGTAATGCATTGCAAGTAACATGAGCTACATAATCAGATTACTTTTTTCAAGTAACTAGTAAAGTAGTGCATTACTTTTTAATTTACATGAGAATATCTGAGTTACTTTTTCACATGAGTAGCGCCAGTTACTTTGTTTTCCTATTTACTGACTGACAGCTCCCCTGACCGCAGGTTGAGAGAAATCATGAGTAAGTGCAGAGGCACTGTGTGCGCTAGGTAAACGTGATGGTTACTGTAGCTCTAAACTACAGGTCAATGTGCATTTACTCATCTCAACTGCACAAAAATAAATTCAGTATTCCTTAAAATGAATACCTTGAAATGCAAACTCAGAAAATGACGCAAACCTGCAATAGTTAAATATGTTAAATAAAACAAATATCCTGTATGTATTTAATCCCATTTTAATCAACCAATGCCTTTGCTGCTGACCTTCGGTGATCCAATTCAACCATACAAATAAGCAAAAATTGCATTACATAAACTAAAATGTACAGACATGTACACGTCTGTGCAGTTACATAAACTGTACAGATGTGAATTTACTTTTCCTTCAGCCTAAGGCTGATTCTTTTCTTTTTCTTTTCTTTTTTTTCTTTTTATATTAAAAACAAAGAAGCAAGCATTGCCCAACTTTAAAAAGTAATGCCAAAGTAACATAATTAGTTACTTTTTAGGGAGTAACACAATATTGTAATGCATTACTTTTTAAAATGACTTTTCCCAACACTGTTTAATAAGTAACTAATTGTGTTACTTGGTTACTTTTTATGGAAAGTAATGCATTACGTTACTTTTGTGTTACTTGTATTCACCTGGACGGGGTTGCTTATTTGTTTTTTAATAACAAAATCCCAAAAGTTATATTTTTGGCAACTGTAAAGGCCCTTCCACACTGAAAGTTAAATAAAGCCTCCAGTTTAAGGGAACTCATAGTTACATTTCACTTCCGATTTCTCTCAACAAAGGCACGGGAGACATGTCAGTGAATAAATGGGTAAGCAAAGTAACTTGCATTACTTATTTGAAAAAGTAACTCAGATACTTCATTGTAAATTACTTTTTACTTGTTACTTGTTACTTAAAAAACAGTAATCTGGTTATGTAACTAGGGTTACTTGTAATGCCTTACCCTCAACACTGATACATTTGTGCAGAAAATAAGACTGAAATCACTGACAACTCATTTCAGGAAGTTTAGAATTTATCCTTTCTTTTTGGAGACAGTAACTCAATTTGTCCTGCACTTCGATGTTTGACACTTTGCAGATATTTGCATTTACAACAGCTATATTGCACACTACATTAAAAAATTATAATAGAAGCACTTTAACACGGCCATCAAACATCAAAGCGTCACTTCAGTAAATATATGAGACAGCATGTTGTGCAGATTTTTTTCCCCAGCTTTTTCTTTTAAGTAATATCCAGGTGCAGTGCATGCTAAAGTTCAATTTGTTTTTGTTTTTATTATTAATGAGCCTAAAAGCATCTCTATCCTTCTTTCACAATCGTGAATAAACAGGTCGCATGGCCACTTCATTAACTTTATTGCTCCCACGAGATTCATTACATTAAAGTATTTGCTATTTGAAATGGATGCCATGTTCTACTTATAAATGTCCCCTGTTCCCGCATAAGTCCCTTGCCTCATAAACATCACTCTCAGTTGCAAGAGACTGAAGAAAGCTCAAATGTGATGCAGATGTATGCACTAGAGTGGACCCACATTGAGTTTTATCAATAGTGTTGGCCAAGACAAGCGTTATGGTTAATGTTTTCAAGAAAGCTGCTCATTATCATATTTATGCATATTCAAATTTCAAATGACAACAATCCAGTGAAATTTATGTGCAGTATGTGTCTTTTCCTCCACATATGGTGCTGACTTGTATTGTCGATTGAACAAGCAGAGCAGAACGGAAAGCAATCACTCACATTTAGACCTGTTCCTCACTATTTTATGGCATCAGAAGACTTGCGATACAGAACACGAAGTGTATGAACTGCTTTTATGATCCTCTTTAAATCATTTGTTGAGTTTTAACAGCAGTGGTGTGGTGGGTGGGATGGTATCTCTCACTACATCTTTACCTGCTGTTAAGAGATAAATGCCTGAATCTGCTGCATATATGCTGTGTAATGTAGAAGAAGAGGCTGCTTGAACTGAGGCATCTACAGCGACCTGTCACAACTCAATAAAGGGTGACAAAACCGCATTGTCATTCGTATTTTGTGATTAAAATTGACAGCTGAGATGGTTTCATATTAAAAGAAACAGCATAAAGCTTATTGCAGTTATTGAATGGCAGGCGCTACGAATAATGTTTACGCATTGACAGAATAAAAAACAGCATAAACAAGACTGATCTTTAGAATTAAGAATCCACATCAGTATCGACTAAAATGAGAAATCAATATTGTTAATCCAACACTAGTGTGACACAGCTGAGAGTTTATCCACGTTGTATCACAAAATAGACACTAACGCAGTCAAAACACATCATTGAAGAAGCACTAATTAAATTGAACCCATAAATGTGTGTAGGTTGGTTCAGTGATGTTAAAATATATTTCTGACTTGAGTAAAACCTGTGCGGCAGAAACACTGTTGGTGTGAAATATCAACGCGTGTCTGCTTTTTGCAGCTCCACCTACTCAGGAAACTTAAGCCGCTGTCGAGTCACTGATGTTAGAGTTTGCCACGCTTGTGGTTTCTTGCCTAATTAGTAAAGGAAACTGTGTGTGAAGAATTAGCATATTAATCAAAAGGACAAATTAGGACAACTGTTTTATATTAGGCTTTGTTGTATATTAGTCTTTAGTTGCTTGCAAAGAGAAGGCCAAGCCTGAAGGGCCAAATGGAGCATGCTTAGTTCAGACTGTCGTTTTTAACAATCAGCTCCAAAACAAACTAATCTCCTCTGAAAGCGCATCCTCACATCCGCTTTAGAGACTTTGACAGTGCTTGTATAATGCGTTTATCTCTCTCTATGCCTCTCACTCATGACGTATCGGTCTGGGGTTTCAAGTGATGGCTTTCACCCAAATGAGCTCTAATACTTCAGTCCCGGGCTATTTAATTTGAAACGCTAAATTACAATTTTGAACGGTGAAATTAAAATGCTATTTTTAACCGGAAAGGGGAAATTGTAACTTTTGGGATTTGTTTTTACATTAATCTTTAACTGGCAGTGAAACCTCTCTTTCCAGTACGCCGTTGAACGTCATCAGGTCCGTGAGGAACATTGTGTTGCTCAGATGTTTCCTGTCATCGAGTTCTCCTCTCCTAAAAGACTTCAGACAAAGATTAAGTGACTCACTAGTTGTCATCCAGTAGGAGTCTAGAGCTAAGAAATGAACGTGGATAGCAGCTCAGATCATTTGATGAGAGCAAAAAATATGGTGCAAGCGAACAATTAAGATCCGCACATGGTTGTATAACAGGTTTATACCTCTTCAAAAAATCTTTATTAAATACTGCATCAAAGGTCATAAAAATATGTGCAAAAAGTGCAATAAATGTGCAAAACTTTTTCGAGACAAAGCTCTTCCTCAGTGCCGCATGGATAGGTGCACACCTGCACCACATTAAATCAGTATTAATCACGGACATCATAATATGTGCGCAGGCACAAAGCACACCATATATATCCAATATCTTAAAAGTTTTTCCTTATACATATATTAATAGTAAATATCCTTAATACCTCCATATAGAAAAATCCTCAATATCAATAAATATTAATAAAAGATATAGAAATGCATCCAATCATATACATAGATATAAACTTATTAATCCATACAAAAAATGCTTATATAATTTTTTACAAAAAACAATTCAAAATGAATTCTTTATTCATACCGAGAGGATATAAAGATCTCAAATCAAAAATCCATTTGCACTCTGTTGCATATCACCACCCCTTCGAGACTGGTATGTGTTCTATTACCGTAAAATCCAAATCTGATATAGAATGTGATGCTTCGTTAAAGTGACAAGCTACTGGAGACTTTACATCCTTTCTCCTAATGGAGCTTATATGTTCAGTAATACGCATTCTGACCAATCTCGTTTTTCCCACATACTGTTTGTTACAACAGCAAGTCAACAAATAAATTACATTAGTGGATGAACAACTGTCCAATGCGGTACTCACGATCTGTCACGCAACTACAAGCTGCACATTTGTGACAGGAATAAAAGCCTACTTCATTGCCAATACGATCTCTTCTTTTATTCTTCGCAAACGTGTCTAATCTTACAAGATAATCTCTTATGTTTTTCACTCTATAATGGTTAAAATAACGGGGGTTCGGAGAAAAGGCGTGCACACACTGGATCTCTGGTCAAAATGTACCAGTGTTTTTTAATCACATCCTTAATCTCACAACTATGTTTCGAAAATGTTGTGGTACAAATGCCCGAAAAGATTTTGATTTTGCTTTATCTCCAATGCATGCACCATTAGTGGATAAAATTTCATGTTGCACATTCACTTCTCCTGAAGACATTCAAACCCTCTCCAGTGCATCGTCCAATCATTTGCTGGGATAGCCCCTAAGGGTAAACTGCTTATACATTATCATAGCCTGTTTCTCAAACTCAACATTCTCCGTGCAAATTCATTTTAAACAGAGAAATTGCGTATAAGGCAATGCCTTCTTCAAATAGGCTGGGTGAGCACTTGCGTCATGTAAAATGCTATTTTTATCCGTAGGCTTGGTATACAGTGTGGTGATCAAGGACCCTGATTTAAAAAAAAAAACCCTAGTTTCAAGAAAAGACACCGAAAAGGTATCCACTTCTACATTTATCCACCATTTATACTCTATGCCATGGCCTAATGGTTAGGGAATTGGGCTTGTAACCGAAAGGTTGCGGATTCAAGTCTTAGGTCCAGCAGGGATTGAAGGTGGGGGGGAGTGAATAACCAGCGCTCTCTCCACCCTCAATACTACGACTGAGGTGAGTCCCTTGAACAAGGCACCGAACCCCCAAATGCTCCCCGGGTGCCGCAGCGATAGCGATATGGCTGCCCGCTGCTCTGGGGGTGCGTTCACGGTGTCACGTCACGTCCTTTCCTTTTCCTTTCCTATATAGAACTAATAGCACCAGTAGGTGGCAGTCTTAATGAGTAAATCATTCAGTCATTCATTCAACTGATTCATTAGGAAACAAAGTAAATGAATCTTATGAATGAGGCACTGAATCATTAGCTCATTTGATTAGTCCAACACTGCAGATTCATTCAGTAACGAATCACCAGGACTCGCAGTTTATTTGGAACTTTTTATGTTTTGCAAAAACAGCAAATACTGACATTATTGAGTCTGAAACAGTATTAACTTCCTGTTGAATTGTTATATGAAATACCATATTTGCAATCATGCAGATATTCAGGAAAAAGACAGCAGCTGTTTAGCATAACTAAATTGACCTAAATGCATAGATTTTTATGAGTTAAAGCAGGTAACAGTTATGGGTTTCCACTTTTTGCAATGTAAGAGATTTGTGCTTGATTCCAGTTTGTTAACATTAACATACAGTATGTGTAATTTATAGGCTACAGTGCATCACATAAAGATCATGTGCTATTGTTCAAGGGAATGCCACAGGTTTGTCATCTCATAAATGTTGTTTCTTTATGAGTCTGACAGTTGCATATGAGCACCTTCACTCCTCTCAGTCATTTCATTTGCCAAATTGTCAGTTGTGTGATCAAACACAAAAGGTGAAAGCATATGGCAAGATGAGCAGGAAAGTCGAAAAGTCTGCGCATACTAAACAGTGGATTCCTGGCAGGCTTTGAATTCAATTACACGTTCAGAGAGAGTAAATTATGAACACTTGAGATGTTGCTTTGTGTTAGATGGCAGTCTGTTAAAGTCATTGCATACTTGACTGCCCGAGTCGTTTGTAAGTGACCCTTTCTATGGTAGCAAATAAACCTCTCGCTCTTGCTGTCCATCATTTCTGAAGGATTTAACTATGCTGTCAGACCGTCCTCCAGCGCTGGCAGTTTCTAGCAGTTACGTAGTACAGATCCAGCAGCTCTGAGCAGATAATGTGGAATCAGGATGTATAGTGAGAGCTGTCACACATAAAAGAGAAAATAGCTCATACTCATCCACAGTCTAGTTCAGCATTAAACCAGCATTAACCTTGCACTTGTAGTGTACTTCAAATGTTCAAAAAAAAAAAAAAAAAAAAAAAAAATACTGTACCTGCAGATAATATAAAATTAATAAAATAAAACGCCACTTAAGTGACTTAAAGAGAGACGCTTCCGTGGCTGTTTAACACTCTTAAATACACTTTAAAGTAAGTAAATCTTCATCATGTGCTGTCAGATGGAGAGACATTTACTACACAGAGAGCCATAGGTCATGACAAGCTACACAATATTGTGTTTATTATCGGATATGTACTGCCTCAGATAATAAACTCGATATTACATAGCTTGTCAGTGAACTACAGCTCTGTGATTTATGACTAATCGCAGAACCAGCATTACTGACAAGATGCGTATTATATTTACATACGATTTTTTGCACAGCATTACCATAAAGAAGTACACTTATTCGCATGTGTTGACTAAAGCAAAAATCTCACAAGACATAATTTCCAAACATCTTGTTCGATTTGCTCACTGCATTAGGTCAGAATGAGAGAGCAAACACTGTTTTAATGAACATCTTGCTCAAGCATCATGGGATGCTTAAGCACTTCCAGTAGAAGAGCTTGAGATGGTCGGGTGGCTTTAAGAAGCTCTCTGCCTTCACAAAAGATCACAGAAGGGCCTGTGTACATTTGTACATGGCAATGCTGTTTCACGAGTCACTTCCTCTATCCGCTGCTGCATGTCTGACCTTGTACAGGAAGCATTACTGCTCAGTGACACGTTAGCTGTCAGATGAAATACTTCCACTCAGCCAATCCAGACATTTGTGTGCAGTGAAAGGCCCCTGCATTTCAGATGTCCAGAGAGTGGTGCTAAAAGTGCATTCTGTTTTATCCAAAACAGATGAATATGAATCTAGCATAATCTTATGATGTTGGTTGTATGTATTGTGGCAGTTCAGAAATGAAATGTCAGTTGAGTTAAAAAATTAATGCTGTTTCGCATCTGTATGTGTACCAAAATAATGTACTAGGCGAAAGTGTGTACAAAATCAAATGTGACATAAAAATACATTTATCTTGAGTCTTTGAGCTCTTTTATTATGGCTTGTTTTTCACTAGACTCGTACCAGAGAGATTCACATTACAAGTGCACTGCTATACCAGGTGCACTACCTAGCAAGTTTACTCAGATGGAGCTGGTTTTGTGATGTAAACGTCAAAATGTTTTTGTTCACAAATCATGCACTATGGTGAAAATGTTTTGAGCTCATAATATTGTATTGTGCAAGGAACCGTGAAAAAATAGCTCTTTATTAATCAATAATCTGTCATCATAATCAAAATTTGTGTGCTACTGTGAATTTTATGCATAGTTATTAGGTAAGTTTTAGACTATGTTTCTAGAGTTATACAATAGCTTTTTTTTCTCTCTATAATATATTGATATATAGATGCTTTATAAATCTACACTATCAGTCAAAAATGTGTCTTTTTGAGCACATGAGCACATATTTGTATCACATGTAACATGTTTTGGTCTTCACAACATTTCCATACATTTTTGTTTAGTTTCCATGACTATTATTGAGGAAAATAGTCATCTGAAATATGCACAATATCATAAATATGAACTGTTTTGCTCTTTTTTGCCAATCATCTTGTCTCCCGTCAACATGGTGGTGTTTTGTTCCTGAATTTTTTAGCATTTTTAAATGAATTTGGTCAATGATTCAATAAACCATTCATAAAGACAGCTGCATACAAGTATACTACTCGCTATTTTTAGCATAGCTTTCTATGGCAGAATTAGCAAGTGTAGTATACCAGTATTGCTTAAATGAGTGAATCAGTGATGATTTGCCACCACCAGTGTTAATTTTGAAAGCAAATTTTGATTTAGTTTCACTCATAGTCTTTTGACTAAAATGCAATTTAATTTTAGTCATATTTTAGTCATCTGAATTATTTTAGTTTTAGTCTAGTTTCAGTCAACTAAATCTACAGTATATTTAGTCAACTAAAATCTGATGGGTTTAGTTAGTGTAATGCATTTATTAAGCATTTCTCTAAAATTACCATAGGTTTGTATAGATAAACACCAGTTTAACTGCTGTGACACGCAACGTGCCTTTATATTAAATTGAAATGAAACCACTTTTCATAAAGAAACAAGAACATGGTCTTCCTTTCACTGTCAAATGCCAATAATTTTATAGGCTAATTATGCATTCTTTATAACAACTTGTTTAACACATTCTTAATTCTTTCAAGCAGACAGATTTATTTATATAAATAAATTAAGATTAATCTTTATTAGGGCTACTAAAGTGATTCAGTCATGAGGAGTGAGTGAGTTTCTGCCTTTCTTTTGCTGCTTGATTAATATCAGTGCCACAGAGAATGGAAAGTAAATTAGGCTGCGGTCCTTTTAAAACTGAACACACAAATGCAATGTTTCAAGTTTAAGTTTATTTTTATAGCGCTTTTCACAATACAAATCATTGCAAAGCAGTGTACTGACACACATCTGATATTCTCCCAACTGTTTACACCTAAAACATAACTGAGTGTGTTTACATAAATACTCCTTAAAATTTTGTGTATTTCTCCATTCATGTGACGCAAAAGAGTACTCGTGTGCGGTGTGAGAGGCGCTGCTTTGGTGTCTGTGCTCAGAAAAGTGGACTGAATTAAGTTCTCTTTTGCGTCATTAAATTTATCCATATGTCTGCTCTTTTCTTTCTCCCAGATATTGACATTTTTGAGAGATCATTAGGCTATGATACAGTTCAAATCTAACCTCCTAAACATGCAGCAGATTTGTTCTGAATGAATCTCTTCCCAAAACATTCCTCCCTAACATTTTCGTCTGATTTTTATTCGTTGATGAGAAAAGATTTTCATCATAGTTTTTGTCATTCAAAATGAGTTTTTGTTTTGTTATCGTCTCATTTTCTTCAGTGAAAAATGTCTTTGAAAATTATTTATCAATGAAATTAACACTGGCCACCACCTGCATCAGCAATGTAAATGCATTCATGGCATCTCTGAGCTGCATTAAACATTCTGTGTAAATGCAGCTTCTGTGCCACTTCTGCAGTGCAAAGATGGATTTTGTTGATTTTGTCAAATGATATCAGCCCTTTAGTGTCTTGTTATTTAAATTGCATGCATGCATTTAATACAAAAACATGCCTGTATAAAGGTTAAAAAATGCCCAGAGAAATTGGTTTAAGGGGTAAATATCGCTCCTCAGTTGAAAAATTCATTTCTGTCACTGGTATAGAATTAGTTTTCAACTTTCAATGTGTTTTTCTTGTAGTTGTTATAGAAATGGCTGTCCTAATGTCGTCTGTCTGTGTGCATCATGAAGCTCTTGTCTGTCCTGTGAGGCTGTTGTAATTGGTCTACCGTATCTAGTTTGGTTTGCACTCTCCACATGGCACACTCCTCAAACAGTGAGAGATCTTCACAGCGTGCTAATGCCTTCCGCAGAGAGAAGCGTCGCCTCACCATTCCTGTCATCCGTCCCTACGGGCCCAGCCAGAAAAATTAGCACTAATACCTGGTGACATTGTGCTCTGTGTGCTCATTAGCAGGGGGCAGCGTTTCAATCACGCTCTCCATCTGAGCATGTGCTCGACAGAATGCTTAAAAACAGCCTTCCTCTGCCAAGCCGGCTAACGCGGTCTCTGGGAGGTTTTGTTTTGCTGTTTCCTGCGCTCTGGTGACTTTCAGACATGCTGCTGAACGTCTGGATGCCGCATCTCCTCCCTGTGATGCCGCTGTGATGCAGAGCACATGCTGCAGTGTGTTATGTGTTTTTCTGATGAAAGTAATTAAGCGTCTGTGGTTATTTTGTTTGTTTCAGTTACAGTATGTAACTAAGATTAGTGTACATATTTCCTGAGAGTGCGTTCAGCACTCGCCCTGCAGGGCGACATATATTGATCGAGTAAAATATCTTTGTGGAGAGTGATGAACAAACACACAAATATATGTTTGGCAACACTTTAAAAAAGGGAACACTTATTCACAAATAACTACGACTTTTCCCTTAATAAATTCCTAATTTTGCTTCTTATTAGTTAGTAAGGTATTTGTTAAGTTTAGGTATTGGGTAGGATTAGGGATGTAGAATAAGGTCATGTAGAATAAGGCATTAATGTGTGCTTAATTAGTACTAATAAATGGCTAATATTCTAGTAATATGCATGCTATTAAGCAACTAGTTAACTGTAAAATAAAGTGTTACCATATGTTCAGTGTACACATAATATACACATAAAAAATAACTCATGAAAACATGAAGTCATTTACTGTAGGCTTTATTTTCTTGTCATTAACATATGACCTTAATCTGTTGTCCATATAATCATTGTAAATGTGTATTCTGTTCCCTCAATAGTCTGCTTTCCTCTTTCCAAATGCTTTACAAAATACCAGAAACACTCAACTCAATTTCATAGAAGACTTTTAAAAAACTTTTAATTAATATGATCATGCACATCTTGAAAATCTACAAATGATTTTAACAGATGTTCTACAATGATTAAAAGCTTTTATTATGCACAACATTTCTGTTGTTATTGAGGTGTGATAGGGTAAGGGACAGGTTTGGCAGTATGGGAAGGTTTAGGGGTTGGGTAAGGGTCAGCAGTGTACGGGGCCAATTTGATTACTATAAGGCAACACGATTCAATCTGTTTATATTGCATTATTTTGATAAATGAAAAATTAAGCATTTTCTTTAAAATTATTTTTTTCCCCTCTTGTTGATGTATGATTCAAGGAATATTCTGTTTAATGGTACAAAATAGTATACTTGTTGTTCATGTTTTGCTCCCAAATTACAGTGTGTGTTATTTGTTTACTAAGTTTTCAGCTAAACTGAACTAACCATCCTTTAGATAAACGTTGTTACAGTAGCTAAAAGTCCAGTGCCATTAAAGATACTGAAAAAAAAAATCTGTAAATGTTTACAAACATTTACAAATGATGAATCGTCTCAACTTTAGATTGGGTACTGCAAAAACATTAACAGATGATTATTAAATAATTTGTAAAGATGTCAACATAGGGTGAATTCCAGTTAATTGGGACATTTTTTGCAATCAAAATGACTGCTCATAAAGGTACTAATGATTAGTAAATGTTTGTAAACATTTACAATTGATGAATAGTTTCCACTTTAGACTGGGTACTGCAAAAACATGAACAAATTATTAATAAATTATATAAGATGTGCAAATAGTAAAAATCTTCACAACAAACAAAGACCAAATATATGACCTTTACCGACTGTGATTATAATGATTAATTAAGCTATATTTTCACAACATTTGTAAATGTAAAAATGAGCATTAGCTAATATGTGAACATGACATTTGTAAGTATTCAAAAGTGCATTAGCAAATAAACTTGTAATCATTGTATAATTTCTTATAAATCATTTGTTGATTTTTAAAATGCAATGAAAGTTTGACATTTGTAAACAAATGATCCATTAAGCATTATATAATGTTTGTTAATGATTCATAAATTAATCTTTTAATCATTGTAGGGTTAGGGTTAGGTTAGGGTTAGGGTTTAAATTTTTTAAAAAAGGTAGGAAGATTTAAAAAAAAAAGCATGATCATATGAATTGAAAGTTTGATGACTTTGTAAGCATTTTCATTTACATTAAATAATGATCTGTTAATCGTTTTGTTATGTCTAATAAGTTAATTAGTTAACACTAACAAGCACATTATCTCCTATTTCTAGATATGTGAATATATATTAAGTAATGGTTAGTTAAACATTAATGTTTTTTAATGTTTTTTTATTATTGAAAGTTATTATAAAGTGTTACCGTCTTTCTTCTGCAGAACACAAAAGAAAAAAATTCATACAGCATTTTCAAAAAACTGAGTATAATGAGGTGACATTATTCTGGTCATGCTTCAAGCATAGAACATTAAAAGGAAATTTAAAAGTGTAAAATCTTAAAAAATCACCAAAAGTACCTCTTATAATCTAAAGCGCAATAGGCTCACTATACGGAAAATGTGGATAGCCTTCTACGTGTCTGAAAATGTAAATGTTCACAGTGCAGCACATTTTATGCCTCTTTAAGATGGATTGCGTGTGGTTTGAGAATAGGAAGCATGCTTTTGTGCCGCAATAACATACTGTTTTGTCAGTTCACTGCTGTAAGTTTCATGGCTACAGAATTTTAATAGACTCCATTTCTTTCACTGAGTAGTGTAAAATATTTAATGCTTTATGCCTTGAAAAGAGCAACAGCAAACTCAGATTTACAGAACGCTGGCACTGTCAGTACAAAAAGAAATGGACCAAATCCCTCAAGATACCCTCTAAGCCACTTCCCTCACTATTCCCAGAGACTGCATTTGTGTTTCTCTCCTACACCTCAGTCTGTTTTTACTACCTTCTCAAAAACACACACACACACACACACACACATTTATGGACCTAACAGTGAGGTGGTGGACAATTTTTTGCTACCTTGGCTATTCTATTTCAGCTTTTTCCTTATTTTGCTATTCAGCATTTTATTCTTGATATTTTCTTGCAAATGATTTGGCAATTATCTTCAAGCGTAATGGCACAGACACAGCTGGTTATGGGCCGCCACACAAATAAAAACAAGAAATTATTCATAAGATATTGCTGTTTTGTAATCAGTTTCAACCACAGTTTGAAACTGCTTATGAAAAGTAAAAAATCCTACATCGCACACATTTATGTAATAGAATATATTGATCTGTAAATACATGCACAATACATATCTCAAATGTACAGCTCTCAGAGGTGATCTCAGCAGAATTCGTAGGCTTTTCGCCTTAAAATTTTTTATGAACACTGCTTTAGTTGGTTTTAAAGTAGGCATATCCAGACGCGTGTCTGCGACTGAGCACCAGCGGTGAGATGATGTAAACGTGTCAGCGTCTTGCTCTAGAGTCATATTCAGATGTATTTTGCCCTTGTTACATCACAAACCCACATCCAAATGAGCCGTTTTTGGAGCTTGGTTTGAATAAATGTTCTTTTTGATCCTAGGAGGATGCTTTAAGCTATGAAACTTGCAGGATGTTTTAATGGTACAATAATGTGTCAGATAATCAAGGAAAATCTGATTCATGGCCCCTTTAAATATGGCATTAGCAGATGTTTATACTGCTTTTTTGGTCAGCTTTTGCAGTAAATTATTGTGGTCTGCTTGCTGTATGTTTTATTTATATTGTTGAGAAGTGGTTAGGTTTGGGGCAGGTAAGGTGCAGAGTAAGGTGCTCAAAATATCTGTAAAAATATACACTGCTGTTCCAAATTTTGGATCAGATAGTTTTGGATCTGATTTTTAGATTTTTTAAGTTTTTGTAAAGAAGTCTCATCTGCTTATCAAGGCTGCATTTATTTTATCAAAAATACAGGGGAAAAACAGTAAAATTGTGAAATATTATTACAATGTAAAATAATGGTTTTCTATTTTAATATACTTTAAAATATAATTTATTTATGTAATGCAAATCTGAATTTCCATCAGTCAGAAAAGATTTCTATTTTAAAATAAAACCAGTTTTTTTTTTTTTTTTTTTTTTACTTTTTATACATCAAAGTATCCTGAAAAAAAAAATAATTAAGCACCGCAGCTGTTTCCAACATTGATAATAAATCAGCACATTAGAATGATTTCTGAAGGATCATGTGACACTGAACACTGCTGGGAAAAAAAACGCTTATCTTACTTGTTCAGTAAACTTAAATTAAAGTAAACTTTCCTACACAATTAGTTCAAGTTCATACAACAAGACTAAAGCAAGTTCAGTTAAACAAATAATGTTTAGTTGGTTCAACAAAACATTATTTGTTTAACTGAACTTAATTTTGTTTTAAATGGATCTGAACTAATTGGGTTTTTTTTTTTTTGTAAATATTAAACAAAAACACCCGTCGACATGTTAATGATAGTTTCTGCTCATTTTAACCAAGTAATTTGAACACGCATTTTTTTTTCACTGTTGTTTCTATGTAAAATATCAAAAAAATTCTTAAAGGGGTCATCGGATGCCCATTTTCCACTAGTTGATATGATTCTTTAGGGTCTTAATGAAAAGTCTATAATATACTTTGTTTAAAAATTCTCAATGGTTGTGTAAAACAACACCCTTTTAAAATCAGCTCTGCAAAAATCATCCCATTCTGAGGGATTATTTCTTTAAATGCAAATGAGCTCTGCTCACCCCGCCCCTCTCTTCTCACTGCTGCTCTGATTGTTTACTTTAGCCGCATTTAGCGGGTTTAGCCACAAAACGTGCTAACTAGCACGTTATTATGTGGGGAGTAAATGATGACCACTATGTTTAAGATATTCTTGTCTAAATTACATCCCTGCTCCAGCATTGAAACAATGGAGGTCGGACTGTTACAGCTGATCTGAGGTAAGACGCTCATGTCAATCAACTATGGTGGGAGCAGCCTCTGTGGGTGTGATGGCACAACGACAGGCATCTGAGAACGGCTCGATTTGAAAAAGGGGATACTATTTTTACAGATTAATTAAAAACCACTGCATGGATTTTTGTCATTATAGGGCAGATTTGTACATACACTGACAACACACATTAATGTTCAAACAACATGTAAAAGTGAACTTAGCATCCGATGATCTTTAAATCAAGATGCATTTACTAGATAAGCAAAAAGACTAAAAAAAAAAAAAAAAAAATCTAAATGAAGTGCTTAAAATAAGTAATAAGTAATCATCTGCCAGTGGGGTAAGAAAAATAATCTTGTTTTAAGACAAGACTAAATATTTCATGTTTTTGCTTATTTAGTAAATGCATCTTGATTTAAGAATTTTTAGATATTTTGACTAGAAAAAAAAAAAAAGTTAAGTAAGATAAGCCTTTTTTACAGTGCAGACTGGAGTAATGATGCTGAAAATTCTGAGTAAATTACATTTTAAAATATATTAACATAGAAAACCATTATTTTAAACTGCAATAATATTTCACAATATTACTGTTTTTTTTTTTTTTTTTCTATATTTTCAATCAAATAAATGCAGCCTTGATGAGCATAATAAATATCTTTAGAAAAACAGTACACAATTCTACTGGTCAGAAAACATTGCATTTTTATTTATTTATTTATTTTATTATTTTTTTTTTTTGGTCAAATTAGATGCTGCGTAGCAGAACTGTATAAATTAAAACATGAATGATGAAAAATATCTTGGTTGTAATTTCCCTTTTTTTTAAACATGCACTGACTGCTGCTTTCACATAGATTCATCCATATCAAGTAAAAAATGTCCAGAGCTTATCACTGTTATCAGTATAAACTTTATGAAGATCTTAAACTTGATTTTCTAGGAGAAAGCTTTAAATATTTCTTCAATTGCTCTAATATCGGCATTACGAACATGACAAGATTGATGCTGCAAGAACAATTAAAATTTTTATCAATTATGGCATAGTGGCATCCAGAGGATCGTTTGTGATCTAATACAGACACGCACAAGGGTCAGCGATGTTAACGAGAGATTTACAAGCAGGTATAAACATCAGAAATAAATGTCAACAGCTGGCAAGACTAACACATTACTCATGTCTACTCACTCCCGTTACAACTCACTGAGTATTAATGATCAGTTTTGAATGAATCCCTCTGGACATTAGAAAAAATATCACACATCTAAGAATACAGAAATAATTGTGACACGTTCTCTTAGCAGCTGGTTTGGGAGCAGATTAAGTCTTAGAAAGGTTAAATACTGTTATGCATGATAATGATGCTCCTCTGAAAATATGTTTTTTTTGTTTTGTTTTTTTTGAGTCCTTGGCTAGGAACGGTTTTGTTGATTTCTGGAATAATTGCTGTCAAAACCCTGTGAACAAAAATTGCGAATACTCTTTACTATCAAGATTCTATTACTGTACCTCTCTATTACAATTTCTCAACGCCTCCCATCATTTCAATTGGACTTTTTCTGAATTTTTCATAGCCTGATGAGATGCCACTAATGTTTATGGCTACACTTAATCACGCAGCAGGAGACGCATGCTGTACCGAATCCATTCCAATTTGCCTCTCTGTCTGGACATACTCGATTTTGAAGGCCAATTATTTTCAGAGGGGGATAAAATAGCAACCTTTGAACAACCTTCTTTTCCAATTCAGACAGCCTTATACTCCATATACAAATCCCACTGTGGATGACCTTATGTTTAGAAGATCTTTGTGAGAGCAGAGCCAGGCCAAAAATCATACAGGTTTCTCCTACTGAATCTCAAGTAACTCAAGTTTTTGCTTTAGGTTGCATTTGCAATTCACTGGCAGATACTCCTCTCCAGCAGTTTGGGAGCATAGAAAAATGGCATACAAAACACAGCAACACATTGTTAGTGTCTAATGTTTTTCCCTTTAGATCAGGCCCGGCGTGAGGTACAGGTGTAATTTGAGGGTCGGGGTAAAGAAAACACTGCTGGACTGCTGAACGCTAGTCATTGTTTCCACAGCATCCGCATTAAATAACACACATCTAGCCTGAATTACTCAAACAGCATGCGATAGCTGATGAATATTTGTTAGTCTTAATACACACACTAGTGCAGGGCTATTATAATAAAACTGAAATGATTAAATTAAATTAAATTAAATTAAATTAAATTAAATTAAATTAAATTAAATTAAATTAAATTAAATAATAAACAATAAACATTGAAAAAAATAAACATTAACAGTAATAAAAAGTTAAAAACATTTTGTTTCAGCTATAGTTGCCAAAGCAATATTTCACATTTCACTTTAGTTTAACCTGATGTACTAACATAACTAAAATAAAAAGAAATAAAAAAAAATTAATATCTAAACAACAAAATACATTCAGTTGACAATTAAATTTGCATTTTAAAAATTATCAGAGAATATACCTTGAAATAAGTTTACTTCTTACACTACTTTTTTTTTTTAAATGTAGTTGTATGTACGTCTAGGTAAATTTAGTAGAATTTGTCATTAAAAGATTTGCAAATGTGGTAAGAAATTCAACTTGATTCAAGTTTCTCAGTTTTCTCAGAAAACATAGTAATGTTTAAAGCAGTACTAACGTACATTTTTTGAAAATGGCCATTTAACAATATTTGATAACACTTTAAATAAAGCATTTATGTATAATGTACACTCAATAATGTACACTCTGATACATCATATCTTTTCATTTACTGTATAATTGTAACCAAAGTTAAAATGCATTGCAATATTTGTAGATCCTTTGTTGCATCTGACATTGGTTGTTTGTTGGGTGTTTTAATGCATTATGCATTCAAAAAGTGTCTGTAGTCATAATTATTAATGAGATCATATAATGCATTATAAGGTGTATTACAAGGCATAATAAATGCATTAAAATATAATGCATTATATATAAATAATCTGAGACAGATGTTAACACAGGGCTAAATGGGGTCACACAAGGTGTCACACTGCTTCTTATGCTAGGTGTACAGCATTGCAGCAGCAGCACCATCAAGAAACGCTAACTAACACTCCTGACAGCTTATATTTCTGCTTTACATTCTACAGAGAGCACTTACAGGAAAACGGTGCTATTTGAGGTAAGAGAAAAGCTTGAGGAGAGAAGATAACAAGACCGCAAGCAACAGTTTGAATAGGTCATAACCGTATGAGGTCTTCTGGCCTTCTTTATTATGTTGCTTGATTTTTTAATTACAGTCCCTAAAGCGAGTCAACGAAACGGGCAGAAATGTTTCGGTCTCTGCATGAATATGTTATATAATCAGGATTGTTTTTCTATAAGCCTCATTTGCCGTTTGAGAGGAAAATGTTTTTCTCCGATTATGAAAAGCTTTGCCGTGTCTAGAGGGATTCTCTTCCCTGTGATTACCATCCTTGAAGCCTCAATTATTGCGAAAGGCCAGCGTTATCACTGCATTAGGAATTTTAATTTCCCCTCTGAAACCGCAATTTATTGTATGAAGCAGTGCATTTAAAATGCTGATTTATCAGGACTATCAGAGGGATTGCAGGCGAGAGCACGAAAGACATGGAAAATCATCGCAGTTCAGCAGGATCAAATAGATCAAACACATCAAATAGACTGCATTTTGCTTCACGGCGATGTGCCGAGCATTCGGATTAAAAGACAGTTCATCGCCGGATGAGAAATGGAATCTGTAGATGCGCCACGTTTTTACATTTCAGAATAAATGTTACTTTTCTCTGCTAAAAGGAGCACTGACTTGTGAGAAACAGGCCGCTTTCTTCCTGTCTGATGTGAAAAGTGTCCTTCAGCCTCGTATCTCTGTGATCTTTTGCTCTCTAGATGTGGCTAAATGGGTGTCTGTGGGATTTTTCAGCAGGTGAATCTGCACAAGAATGGTTAAATGGTTAAATCATGAATTTTTAACATTTCATCAGAATTATTGCACTCTCACATAAGCACAAATCAAGAGAGCGCCAACTTGCATGTTTGCTCGCAGATTTAGTCAAAGTACACACTGAAAAAGACAGCGTGAAAGAAAACCGACTGGCTGTATTACACCTTTATTTGAGCAGAATCTCTCAATAGAGGTCATTAAACTCTAGCTTACATGTTTGCCGGTGTTTTCAGCTCATCAGCGCTTTTTCCGTAATGTAGAGAGACTATGGTTGCCAGCTTGGGAAGATAAAGTAAAACATTGGGCAGAAAATATATCGATTATAAAAAAAAAAAAAAAAACTCTGATTGGGGGATTTAAACTCTTGACAACTGACAACCGCAGCCACGAAAGATTGTGGAGGCTTGTTACCAATGCCAGATAATGCATATGCCAAATTAAAATGAAACTTTTTTTCAGGTTAGATAACCAGCGGGCACATATATGCCTAATAAATCAATAATGGCAGAAAAAGTAAAAATGATTTATCATGCAGCCCTGGAAAATGATGCATCTGAACACTTAGTAAAGTATAGCAGCAGACTTTTTTTTTTTTTTTTTTTTTAATTGAGATTTATACATTATCTGAAAGCTAAATAAGCTTTCCATTGATGTATGGTTTGTTAGGATAGGACAATATTTGGTCGAGATACAGCTATTTTAAAAATCTGGAATCTCAGGGTGCAAGAAAAAAAATGAAAATATTGAGAAAATCACCTTTAAAGTTGTCCAAATGAAGTTCTTAGCAATGCATATTACTAATCAAAAATTAAGTTCTGATATATTTACAGAAGCAAATTTACAAAATATCTTCATGGAACATCATCTTTACCTAATATCCTAATAATTTTTGGCATAAAAGAAAAATCAATCATTTTGACCATGGCTATTGCTACAAATATACCTGTGCTGCTTATGACTGGTTTTGTGGTCCAGGGTTACAAATGATTTGATGAATCATTCCTGCTTGGAGCACATCAGGTAAATGCACATGCTGAACTTTAAGACATAACGCTAGAGGTCTGAACACATCATTATTCCTAATTAGCTGTGGTTATACACATACAGTATGTATGTATGTATATTTATATGTATGTATTCAGCACACACTAAAGGTACAAATATATCTAAACATAAGGCACTATCATTGCATTATACAAGTGTGAGTTTCGCAAATCAACAGTCTGTAAATAAAGCATCTTCAGCATCATGAGGATGTTTTGTAGTTTGTGTGTTCCAGCTCATCTAATGGAGAACAGTTCCTCTTCAGCTCTCTAGAGGCCAGACAGGAGTGAAAAACACAAAGGTTTAGGAGATGGCCTCGATATGTGACCTGCTTCCGGCCCGAGGCTTTCATCCCTCTTCCAGAAGCGGCTCTGGCCCAGTCTGGGTTCAGATGGTCCAAGCCAAGATCAGCGTAGGCAGAGATGTAGTGTGGAACAGGATGTCCCCAGTTCCTCATCATGTGCTGCTCTATGTATTATTCATGGGCTGGGTGGTGCTAAAAGGGACAATGTTTCTGTTTTTTTTTTTTTTAACCTTTCTAAAATAAAATGTAGGGAAGGGGGAAGGCCTGTCTCGGAAGGCCCTGCTTTCCTCTCTGAAGAAGTGGAGTGGAGGCACGACTGAGCAGTTTAACCAAATATGTAGTGTGTTTTGTGTCATTTTGTAAAACTTCATTTTGTATCATACTAAGATTAAAAAATAAATAAAAAATCTGTTCCAGTTCCAGTATGCTAAAGGTCTGCTAATAGGTCTGCACAATCTAATTATTTACATATTTTCCAAATCTTCTCTTGTTCTTTGGAACTTGATGGACACAAATCAACAGATCAAATAATTCATAACAAATGAATCAATGTGGCATCAATGTAAAATCAGCTTAACTTTACTGAATGCTGAAGATTTAAAACAGACTCAAAGTTCTGAGTTTGAAGTTCTTACCTTTGTGAAAAAAATAAGTGTAATTTTATAAAAATATACTTTAAAAATACATACCTACAGGAAGTGTGGACTGTATTTAATGCTTTCAGACATTTAATTGCATGTTGCATGTTGCACATTGGATTATAATGTACAGCTGAATGTACTGACAAGTATTTGTGGTAAATTTTTTTTAAACTTGTATGTCATATATTTAATTATATTTAAAGTCATAATTTTAACGTTTAAGTTTAGTACGTTTAAATTATATTAATTCAAATTACAGTTAAAATTACAATCAAGTACTTTACATGTTTACATGTATGTTAGTCAACACGTCATTAGTGCACGTCTTTATAACGAAACAAAAATCTTAAAATAGAAGAGATTTCAAAACAGAAAGTATATTTAATTTGGCATTATTACAAAACAGTGTCATGAAAGTGTTTCTCTTTAAGTGCACTTAAGTGACTTTTATTTTAATAATATTATACACAAGTACAGTTTTTTAAAAAAAGAGTAGCTTTTTAAATATACACAAAAAGGTTTGAAGTACACTACAGGTGCACATTCAATGAAATGAGGCACAGTTCTTTTTACACAAACCTCAATTATTTTAACGCTGCTTCACACTGTACCCAATACAAGTTCAAGTTCTTTCTCATCCTGACTTGTTTGTGTATCTCTGTCGGTTTTGCTTGAGTTACTCACTAGTAGTGTTGTCACTGTTAGTGCAGACTGACTAGTACCTGCAAAAACTGCGTGCATGTGTCTGAAACACTATTCACACCGCAAGCTGCTTAAGCGCTGCATGTTGCCAAGCTGTGCTGGTTGATCACTAGCACTAGCACTAGATGTTCCTGCAGTTCTTCTGGCATCTATAGTGATGCTTATATTGTGTATCAAATCAGTCCAGATATTACAACTATACATTGTGGAACGGATAATGTTGGATAATAATTTGCACCAGTGCATAATGCATCGTATCACAGATGAAGGAGAATGAACACATTTTTCTGTTGTAGCTACAAGAGCACAAACACCAGACAGACCATTAATTATCATACTTTGCAACACAGTTTAAAACTTAATTTTGTACAGTTTTGGTATGTTCAGAAACTCATCATATAAAATCAGGAAAGGTCTCACTGCACAAGCTCTGCAAAGCACAAGTGATTATCTGAATTAGATCACTATATATAAAGAAGAGCTGTGACTACAGTGTACTAAAGATCGTTCTGGAGGCTCCCCATGTGTGTGATGCTCTGATATTTGTCCTGTCTGCTGTCAGTGATGTCATGGCTCAGGATAGTCACTAGTGAATCTCTGACACCATGTGTGTTTTTGCCGTCATTGGTAATGGTTCGACCAGGGGCGTAGCGTCTGGGTATGCAGGTGCATATGGGCCTGGGCAGATTGGGGGCCCGCCGAGCCGAGGGGGAACTTTTAACGAGGGAACGAATAGAATCCTGCACCAGCCCAGCCCTGGGCTGCGTTTCCAAAAAGCACTGTAAGCTTTAGTACATCAAAGACCCATTGAAACCAGTGGAGCTATGATCAACTTAAGCTTAAAATGCTTTTGGGAAATGCAGCCCTGTCCTTGTCCAACAGCTTATCAGAACAGAGCCATTAAAATAGTTCTATAGTTTTGGTTTTTAATGGCAAAGTGGCTAGGTTTCTTTTTATTTTGTTTCTTTATTAAGTTAGTTTAGAAATATGTTTGGAACATTTTATGTTTGTTAAATTCAAGCTTTTGTTTTTTAAAGTAATGACCAAGCAGCCAGCAGCAATGAGTTGAGCATGTTTGATCAGTTTATCCTTTTGAAATGAACACAACTTGCCTAAAATAAAATCTATAGACATAAAACACTTGATGCATTTCACAATATTGATTTAAACATTTAACCTAGATAAATGTGCGCTGTTAGATGCATATCCAATTGTTTGTGCGGATAAGCTAAAGCGTGCCTTGCAGGAGATGGAAGCACCAGCGCGATCACTTTCATTTTTTTCTCAATAACAGTGGAAACCTAAAATATGCCATAATTTTTGCTCATAAAGGTAAGAGTAATACATCATTCGGAAATCCAAAAGATCTACTTTTATTTGTGTGCTCTCACAATATCAACAAAACGATGTGCTTTTGTAAAATAAAGGAAAACAAACATGCACTTTCTGCCTTGTCTGTCTTGAGGAGGAGTGCTTCACAAAAATGACCCAAAACTCAGCGAATATTTGCTTCACAGCCATGATAAATATTTCTATAGAATGCTTTAAATTACTACTTTAAAACTAAAGAATTCATGTAATAAAATCGTATTATATTGTGTAAAGTTAATGTGAAAATTCCACCTACTCTGCCCAAAAAAAAAAGGCCATGGCATCCAACCTGTCTTCACATTTGCCATGAAAAATAGAAATAATAACGTAGGCTTTAAATCAGTTAACTGGCTGATTCATGAGAAAAATAATTATACAGGTATTTTGACAATTTTTTGTGTATATGTGTCTGCTCAAACACAAGGAGATGCGAAGGAGGAGTTGATCTTTCAAGTTCAAGTGCAATAAGATGCCAAAACGAAGTTAAAGTACCAAATTAAGATCAGTTTGCTGCTTATTGCACTTGAATTTTAAACCGTTCTATCTAACCCCATAAAAATCACTAGTAGGTCAAGCCAGGGTTGCCAGGTCCACGGTTTTCCCTTCACTAAACATTATTTGTTGTGCTTTGTTACTTCTCATTAGAAACAAAGCCTCAGCTTTCAAATAATGTACATTTTATTGCAAAATTCAAACAATAAATGTTTTGATGCTCTTAAATGTGACTTGACTGATTGCTGTAGCCACTTCAGGTCAAGCACAGAGCACAAGTCATCACTTTCACTTTAATACATTATAGCATGAAGTAAACATCATGAGGTATTTAAGGATTTGTGACAAGCCTAATGCATACGTAATGCTTTTCACTGTATAGTAGCACAAATACGCCTAAATGAGATGTCGCAGTACAGCTCATGTATTTTGGTAATTACTTTTTGTGCCTCTCACATGCACTGCAACAGACTTGCGTTAAAACACTGTATGACGAATCAGCTCTGTTACACAGTGTGCATATTATTATTGACATGATGATGTATAGAGTACAACATTTATATGTATAATTGTTTAAGTTTGCCATTTGAACTACATAACCACTGCTGTTTTCATTGCAGTTTTCTTAGAGGCCTGACAAAAATAAAAGAATTGATTTTGTTTTTCCCCTCACTCTCTCGTTGCGTGCCTTGGCAGGATTTCAGCCCTAACCATTCGCCAATATCTAGGATGGGTCTGATCACCGGGACATCCTGTAATTACATTTCTGTGTGTTTGAGTGGTTTGAGTTACACTGGAGAATTGCTCATCAGTGGGAATATTGTCAGCGTTGGTCAAACACTTTACTCATTCTAGATTAAGATCAATACTTCTGTCACCTTTGCTGCAATCTGTCTCCAATTTTTCCCGAAGTGCTCTGTGGTTTGCCATGAAGACCACAATAATTACAGTGATCACATGTTCCCATGTCTGGAGAAAGTGCATGGTGATGGATGTCATTGGAGGCTTTTTTTTTTTTCGTTTGATTCACCCTCCACTACGTAGATAATTGGGATCACACGGTTTCTTGTCACTGGATTTAAGGGATTATCTTCCAATTCAACAGAGAGCTTGAGAGAGAAAGTAAGAACAGGAACACTCATTAATGCTGCTGATAAATATAATTCATCTCAGATGAAGGTGTCACTGCCCTTGACAGAAAAGGGAATTCTAATGGCAAAATTATATATATATATATATATATATATATATATATATATATATATACACATACATATATTGCTCAAAATAAAATAAAATAAAAACATTAAATGACATAACTACAAAAAAACTAAAAATAAATAAACAAAAAATAAAAACCAAAACAGCAAATAAAAGAAAAAAAAAAGGAAAATATTAACAAACATTACAAAAAAAAAAAAAAAAAAAATTAAATAATAAAAATATAATACTTATTATTAAATATTTATAATACTTAATATTAAATAAAATATGTTAATTAAAATATGTTGTAAAATATGTATATTGCAAGGAAGTGACTTGAATTATGAAGTTGTCTACACAGTTCTAGTCATACGTATCCATTGGCATGGAGATGAGCAACAGGCAGTACACGGGAATTATAGGATTGAAAGCAAAGTGAAGCATGTAATGAGAGCATCAAAAAGCTAAAAAATGCTCAACTTTATACAAAGGAGTGGCAAAAAATGGCAGATTACAGCCAATCACTTTTAGTTGAATAAGGCTGGATTTAGTGCTTAAAGTACTAGTTCATCCCAAAATGAAAATCTAATCATTTACAACTGAAAGTGTTTTCTTAAACTGAAAAGTTTTCTTAAAAGTGGAAAATTTACTGGTTGCTTCATATGATTAGCTCACTGGTGACTTTATTTAAAAATTTGTTGGCAAATGGGGAAAAAAAGCAAATGTATTGCCATACGTCATTTATTATTAAAGTCACCGAAGCCTTGCGGATTACAAAAGCTGATTCCAGATCATCAGTACTCATTTTGCTGGATCTTTCTGCTGCTTTTGACACAGTGAATCATCAGATCCTCCTGTCCACCCTCTCATCGCTGGGCATCACAGGAATTCCACTTCGCTGGTTTGAATCCTATCTCACAGGTAGGTTTTTCAGGGTGGCCTGGGGAGGGGAGGTATCCAAAGCACATCAACTGGTCACTGGGGTTTCTTCAGGGATCAGTTCTTGGACCCCTCCTCTTCTCCATATACACTACATCACTGGGGCCCATCATACAGGCACATGGCTTCTCCTACCACTGCTATGCTGATGACACACAGCTCTATTTTTCATTTCCACCAGATGATCCAATGGTAGCTGCACAGATCTCAGGCTGCCTGGCTGACATCTCGCTGTGCATGAAAGAACATCACCTACAGCTCAACCTGGCAAAGACTGAGCTCCTTGTTTTCCCTGCCACTCTGACTCTACAGCATGATTTCACCATCCATTTAGGTTCATCAGCAATTACCCCATCAAGTTCTGCCAGAAATCTTGGTGTAATCTTTGATGACCTGCTGACTTTCGAAGACCATATAGCTAAAACTGCTTGATCTTGGAGGTTTGTCTTACACAACATCAGAAAGATCAGGTCCCTCTAACAGAACAGGCTACACAACTTCTTGTCCAGGCCCTGGTCATCTCTAGGCTGGACTACTGCAATGCTCTTCTAGCCGGTCTTCCTTCATGTACAATCAAACCTCTACAAATGATTCAGAATGCAGCAGCACGACTGGTCTTCAACGAGCCCAAAAGGGCCCATGTCACACCTCTCTTTATCACCCTACACTGGCTCCCAATTGCGGCTCGCATCAAATTCAAGACACTGATGCTTGCATATAGAACAGCCACAGGCTCGGCGCCCGCCTACCTCCACTCACTGTTACCAATCTACACTCCCTCCAGAACTCTGAGATCCGCCAGTGAGCGACGCCTCGTTGTACCATCACAAAGAGGCACAAAATCACTTTCCAGAACATTCTCTTACACCATTCCTGGCTGGTGGAATGATCTTCCCACCGCTATCCAGAATGCCAACTCCATAACAACTTTCAAGCGACTGCTGAAAACTCATCTCTTTCTAAACTATTTGACTTAAAAAAAAAAAAAACCTTTATTCTACTCTTTTCCCTTTCTAGCTTGTACTTATCTGAACAATGCCTGTTTTATGGTATTATGAGCACTTCATAAGTTGTTTTGCCTCTTTAGGACAAATCGCTTGACGTATTCCCCACTTGTAAGTCGCTTTGGATAAAAGCGTCTGCTAAATGAATAAATGTAAATGTAAATGTAAAGTGCATTTTACATGCTTTTTCTTTTGCTTGCTTGCTTATAGCTACTCATAATTACAAGTAATTAAAAAATGTAATGTACTATAATAGTCAATACTCATGCTGTATTGTGAGGTACAGCAGCCGTTCAGTGTTCATGAACCCGCCAAGAGCAGCCTTACCTCAGCCAGATCTCTGGAATTTGCTGCTGCCTCTTGATGTCTCTACGTCTCTATAATTCATTTTGGGTAAATCTAACAGGCAGTCTTTGGTCTCATTAATCTATTTGTTCCAGAGCAAATAGTTTTAGCTGAGGGCAAAATCTCATCACCAGTGTTGAGGAAAATTACTTTTAAAGTAATGCATTACAATATTGTGTTACTCCCTAAAAAAAAAGTAACTAATTACGTTACTTAGTTACTATTTGTGTTACTTTTTAAATCTGGGCAGGGCTTGCTTGTTTGTTTTAATATAAAAAAGTTTGATTTTTAGCACATGTAAAAACCCTTTCAAACCAAAAGGTAAAATTAAATAAGCCTAAGGCTCAAGGAAAAGTAAATTCATGTCTGTACAGTAGAACTGTAGGAGTAAGAAGTTCAACACTCTTCAGCAATGAGAAAAATGAAGCACAAATGTTAGTTAATCAAAAGTAAGTTTTGCTTATTAGTATACACTGTAAAAAATAAAAAACACAATTTGTTGAGTCAGCTTAAAATAATTTGTTACCCTGCTGTCTTAATTTTAAGTTCAGTCAACTAAAATAAGTTTAGTCAACTTGAAATGTTAAGTTGTACTAAGTAACAACTATATATATATATAGATATTTGTGTTTGCTAAACTTAACAGATGGTTAAGTAACCCAGCTGCCTTAAAATTTTAAGTTGATTCAACTCAAATATCTAAGCTGTCACTTAGTATAATTTAACATTTCAAGCTGAATAAACTTTTGAGTTGACTGAACTTAAAATTTTAAGACAGCCAGGTTATTAATTATTTTAAGTTGACTCAACAAATTGTTTTGTACAGTGTAGTTGAATTGGATCAACAAAGGTCAGCAGCAAAGACATTGGTCAATAAAATGGGATTAAATACATAAGGGAAACAAAAAGTAACTGGCGTTACTTTTTTGAAAAAAAAAGAAAATTTCTTTTAAATTAAAAAGTAATGCGTTACTTTACTAGTTACTCAAAAAAGTAACCTGCGTTACTTGTAATGTGTTAGCCCCAACACTGCTCATCACGTTATATTCTATATAAATTTAGTGCTGTATATCAGAGCCCTGCCTTTGTAATTTTGACTGAATTGCCTAGCAACTTTTATGATGGCTGTTGTTGTTTATAAAAAATTATCATTCAGTGAATAATATTTTTATATATGTAAAAAGTAGTACTAAATCATATTGTTTAGTATTTGGAAACAGTATGTGTGTTCATGATGGTGATTTTAATTACATTGTTCTGCCAGATGGTTTTCATTAGTAAGTCAGCAGTAAAGACTTTTATATTAAAAGTGACTAAAACAGGGTTGTAAACAAGGAAGTTATTTTTACTTTCAACAACACCCTGTAGGATGCAGCCAAGAAATGCACTGTGCAGTGCTGTAATCAGTAATCACCCTTAACAATGAAAAGATAGTATGACAAACATATTGCTTTCCTCAGCGGACATTCAAACTACTGATTTATTGTGAATATGAGATTGAGCTAAAGAATGAATGCTCTATCAGATTCAGGTAATCAAACTTACCCAGTCAATCTCTCTCTCATAATACTCTACATAATACATTGAGCGTTTAATACAGTAATACAATAAGCTTTTAATGAAGCAACTCAAAGTTCCTTCGTTCCTTCCTTAGTTCTAAAGTGACATTTTCGAATTAGTAACGGAGGCTTGGGCTCAGCTGTTTAACTGTCAAACTGAGATTCGAATCTGTGGTGGAAGGAAGCTGTTCTGCACAAAAGAGGGCTTTTAAAGACACTCCATTGTTGTTTCTTATGTATTTACACACTTGTGTCGTCAAACTGTTGTATAAATGCAATATCACATGAGTAGCAGTGCAATATGGCTGTATATTGTATAGTTGTGCCAATATACAGCCATATCACACTGCTACTTGTGTGATATTGCTCATAAATTGCACTCTCTAAAAGTACAACTTTTAATTATTATGTCTATTATATAGAAGTCTGTTAATTAGGTCTATTACTTTTTTACCCATACATTCTGTAAGGTTTGGGTTGACATTTATGTGGCAAAAAAAGAGGGAAGGGTTACTGTGGAGCAGAAAGTCTGGATTTGTGGGGAACCAATCCGTGTGAGGAAGGGTAAGAGCAGGAGACTGCAGAATATCTGGGGAATCCCTGTTGCCCAGGGCGACACTGACGTAAATGCCATAGGCTCACCATTCCCTTCAGGTTTGTCTTGAAGAGAAGGGGGTTTGTGTGAAAATAGCACAGACTGGCCGATGAGGAAACACCCTCCAGAGGCCATCATCGTTCCCAGTGGCACGGAGAACTATAACCATAAGTCTCTCGAAGTTGGCAGGTGCCTCATAAGGCCTGAAGGGAAGAACTTCAGTACACTGCCAGTGACCTCCTGGTGTACTGAAAGCTGCCTTTTCTTTTGCATCACCTGAAATCGTGCCTCACATAGTCTCTCAAACATCTTATCTCCAGGCACGGGCTGACTGTCAAAGCCAGCTGGTGTCATTTGGCTTTTGGATGTTGTTAGAAACACAGAAGGTGGGTTTCAGAACTATGACTGTGAGGCTGAATCAAAGACTCCTTGAGTGCAGCAGTTGCTGCATCTTATCTCTGATTATTTCAGCACTGGGAAGGGCTGCTGCCCCATGGTTACTCTAGAAGATCATCATTAATTAAATTAAATCTGCCCAGGGAGGTGTAAGAAACCACTTCCTTGAGATCCTGTTTTTGGCTTGATGAGAGCTGGCCTCTGTTTCTGCTTCATTGAGAGGGCAGCCAACTGTTATGGCAGCAGCACCCAGCATTTCATCAGATTCATGTGGTGCAACTGTTCCACCTTCCTCCAGTTTGTGTGGTGAGCACAGTACTGTACACAATCCTGGGTAGATTAAAAAACTGCAGTCTGTTACTGATTACAAATTACTTGACAAAGATTATGACACATTATAGGTAATATAGTCTGTCTACTTTTTGTCTACTGTCATCAGATATTTTGAACAGTAGCATAAAGAACTTCTGCTTGTGTCAGCGGCAGTGGCCATAGCATGGATTGCATTTCAAAACACACGGCCAGTGGAATGGGAAAAATGCAAGGTTTTTTGCAAGTTGACCTTCTCTTAAAGGAGAAGTCCACTTCCAAAGCAAAGATTCACATATAAATGTACTCACCCCCTTGTCATCCAAGATGTTCATGTCTTTTCATGTCTTTCAGTCGTAAAGAAATCATGTTTTTTGAGGAAACCATTTCTGCTTTTTTCTCCATATAATGGACTGATATGGTGCCCCAATTTTGAAATTCAAATCCAAAATGCAGTTTAAATGCGGCTTCAAACGATCCAGAATGTGGTTGTAAACGATCCCGGCTGAGGAAGAAGGGTCTTATCTAGCGAAACGTTTGGTTATTTTTAATTTAAAAAATACAATTTAAATACTTTTTATTCTCAACTTCTTGTCTTGCCTTAGCATATGTTGAAAAAAAAACAAAAATCGTATTTTCTCCCTCAACTTCAAAAATCATTTCAAAAACATTCTACATCGCTGCAGAAGTACCAAACCAGTCTTTTCAAAGTAAACAAGCAAAGAAGATCAAACACTCTTAAAAAAAAAAAAAGTAAAGCGGTGATATAGGATGATTTTTAAAGTTAAGGGGAGAACATGAGGTGGGAGTTTTTCGACATACACTAACTGTCATAACCCAGAAAAAAAAAAAAACAGTCCAGGCAGAGTAAGACAAGACGAGCGTTTGACATTAAACAGTGTATAAATTGTATTATTTTTATGAAAATAACCGATTGTTTTGCTAGATAAGACCCTTCTGTCTCGGCTGGGATCCTTTACAACCACATTTGGGATTTTGCAAGTTCTTGCATTTTGGAAGTTCAAAATTGGGGCACCATATCAGTCCATTATATGGAGAAAAATCCTGAAATGTTTTCCTCAAAAAACATAATTTCTTTACGACTGAAGAAAGAAAGACATGAACATCTTGGATGACAAGGGGGTGAGTACATTATATGTGAATCTTTGTTTTGGAAGTGGACTTCTCCTTTAATAGCACTGTTTTTATAATGTCATTTCATGAATGAAATGCTGCAAGAGATGCAAGACATGACCGCAGCAGTCAAACACATCCTAGCAGTGCACGTTTGCATAGAAAAAAACAATGGAAAAGCAGCATAGTGGAATGAAACCAAAACCAAAAACTACAACTGTATGTTTGATATGTATGCATGATGGTTACAGGTTGAAAGCTGATGCTGTTTTTTGCTGACTTTAATAATTGCCTTTTACTGCTGTTATGCTGTTATATCTCTAAACATATATGTGTTAAAGTGGTCATCAGATGCCCATTTTCGACAAGTTGATATGATTCTTTAGGGTCTTAAAAAGAAGTCTATAACATACTTTGTTTAAAATTTCTCAGTGGTAGTATAAAATCAACACACTTTTTATCTTGATAAACCAGTCCTTTTTAGAGAGGGCCGTTCTGTTGGATGTTCCTTTAAATGCTAATGAGCTCTGCACACCCCACCCCTCTCTTCTGTGACGAGCTGAAATGTTAGCCGCATTTAGCCGTGAAACAAAGGTGATTTGCAAAGATGCTTAAAAAACCCTTATACTCACCTCTGCTGTAAGTGAAGCTGAATCACAAATGATTTGTGTGAACATAGACGTATTTATGTAGATCACCAGGCGCATTTTCTTCAAAAACTGAAGTAACATCAATCCTCTGCATCTTCAGCGTCTCAAATGTCGGGAATAAATGATGACTGCTATGTTCATTACTAAATCCAACAACAGAACACCTCAAATGCTCAATCGAAGACATTCTTGTCTTCCCTGATACAATGGCGGTCGGACTGTTCTCAGCTTACTCAGCTCATTTAGGGCGGGTCTAAGGTTAGACGGTCATGTCAATCAACTATCGTTGGAGCGGCCTTGGTCGGTGTGACTTGGTCACACTGACAAGAAGCTGAGAATGACCTGATTTAAAAAAGAGGATATTACTTATAAAGATGAAAAAAAATACCACTGGGTGGATTTTTATTATTATAGCTTGGTTGTGTACACACACTGCCAACACACATTTATGTTTCAACAACATGTAAAAGTGAGTTTTGCATCCAATGACCCCTATAAGAAAAGTTTGTATGAGATTTGCCTTAATTTTTCAAAATATTTAAGCGGATTTGTTTGACATTCAGACCATGTTGACCATGACCATGGCGTGTTGGACTTGGAATAGAACTTTCATTAACCAGATGGTTTTGAAAGTTTTTTAATAAAGAAAGCGTTACTTACAATTTTAAGCTGGCAAGTCAAGTTTTTAAAAATCTAAATCGTTTTCTTGAATCAGTAAAACATTCTGAAATAAAATTGAGATTTTATTTTTTGCCATATCACCCAGCCGTAGGCTTACCGGGCATCTGTCAGCATAAAACCAACTGCTACTCTTTTAGTGGCATCTCAATAGAACAAAACACAGAGATCTTGATTTATAAATTTTCAAAAATGTATTTACTTGGCATTGCGTCCTAAAAGCACAGCGCTCATAATGCAAGACTATGCAACACAATGGGCGTATTCTCTTCCATGTGATGCACATCTACCAAACATTTGTCAATGTACGGTGGCTTCATGCTGCCAGACTCCAGCGCACAACATCTGCATTCCAGTGCAGTGCTTTACCAACAAAACAAAACAGCTTGAAATACTAAGCATGCCTGGAATTAAGGCGGATCATCACGTCAAAGATGAATCTTAAAGCTGTTTACTTGCACTCGTAAATGAAAGCAAACAAGCGTGACAACTAGATGCATCAGCAGGTGTACAGGCATCTGGTCAAATTCCCTCTGGGTCCCAAGTACATTACTTACTGAGATATGCATTATTCACTGATGTGTGAGTCTATGTGCTGTCTGAGGTTGGCACAGCCCCTGCCGTCAGCCTGGCAAAATACTAAATTCATTGGGAGGAGGAGATCTGTTTTAGGAGGAACACCAGCAAAGTGAAAGTGTCACCGGCTTATTAAATCATGCGGCGATGGGCCGCTAGGATAAGACCGCGTTCACGTTCATGTTCATGTAAGGTGACAGAGTTTGAAAGCCACAGCTGCTGGAACAGAAGGAAATCATCATGATGTCAGACATGAGAGGGCAGAGATGACAGGCAGCCGTAGCCCCTGCTGTACTGCAGGAAGCACACTACGTGTACTAAATCGCACATCCTAATCCATACTGTTATTCTGCGAGGGTTCCGTCCTTCCCAGCAATCATAACGCACAGTGTTTCATGAGCTGGTATGCTGACGTCTTTAAATAAGCAGCATGTTCATTGCAGATAACTGATGTCAGATGCTGAAGTTAGTAAGACCTTTTTAATTTAAAGGGGATATGACATTATGTTTCTCAAGGTTTATAAAGATTGCAAAAAGCATAATTTTCCATCCTCATTTTCACTCAGTTGCACTCAATTTAAAGGGGTGTTTCCCCTTGCTGAAATGAAGTAGACGCCCACTTCTGTGATTGGCTGACTTCTTCTCGCTGTAGCCACGTCCTCCTTGTTTGAAATGGCAGAAGCTTTGATAAAGCCCTATATGTTTGAGCCTGAGTAAGACGAAATGGAAACAATGCATATGTTTTGTGCTTGCATAATTGTTTAATTTTCAGTCATTTTCAGTCAAGCAAATCTTTCTGATCCGGGTGTGTACTGATTTTATTAGCAACACTCGAACAGTGATATGCTTGGTGTTTTGATTACGTTAAATGCTGGTTCAACATTTATTACAAACACACTGTAAGATTAAAAATAAATGTACTTGCCTGCGGTACCTCAGAGGATAAAATGCTTGGCACTGCTGTAACTTTCAATATTTATTTTTTTTTTTTTTTTTGAGAAACCGCCAGCATGTTTAGAATAATTCACAAACAGTCCATTATGAGGAACAAACTAAAATAAAATCAACTTCAGTCATGCATTTCCAATGCTCAGATCTGTAGGAAGGTTATGCAGAATTACTTTACATGCATCTCGACATCTTCATACTATGTGGCACTTGTGATTGATGGACAAACATAAGTTGTTCACACCTCCTTGATTTTTATATGATAATATTAAGGTTGTAACAAGGGGAAATTGCGATGTCACGATTCTCTCGATTTCAAATGCATTTCATGACCCCATTTTAAAGCACTTTTTGTGGGTGCAAATATATTAATAAGTGAATTAATAAATTAATATATTTAAGTTCATTTAGTGATTTTTGTATTTATTTATTTTTTTATCAACTGGAGTCAAACCAGTTAATTCATCTGCTACTACTTCTAGGTTAGCATTTTTCTCAGTGTAATGCTGAAAGGTTCATTTCAACATATGTGACCCTGGACCTCAAAACCAGTCATAAGTGTCAATTTTTCAAAGTTGAGATTTAGATATCATCTAGAAGCTGAATATATAAGCTGGAATCTGACGGGGCAAAAAAATCAAATTTTGAGAAAATCATCTTTAAAGTTGTCCAAATGAAGTTCTTAGCAATGCATATTACTGATCAAAAATGAAGGTTTGATATATTTACAGTAGGAAATTTACTAAATATTTTCATGGAACATAATCTTTACATAATATCCTAATGATTTTTGGCATAAAAGAAAAATCGATAATTTTGACCCACACAATGTATTTTTGGCTATTGCTACAAATAAACCATGCTACTTAAGACTGGTTTTGTGGTCCAGGGTCACATGTATTTCAAAATGTATCTTGTTCCAGATTATGGTTCTTTATTCCTACCCAGGCTCATAGAAAATACGTGCCTCTAACTACATTTCTGCAAAACTCAGAAAAACACCTATACATATGAATCATTGCAATTGTTTCCAGTTAAAATAAACTCTAGGGGCAGTAAAACTATACTTTTTACAGTGCCAGAGTTTTTATTAAAAAAGCCTAATTTCGCACAATTCCTTGCAAAATATTTTGTTATGACTTCAAAGTGATTTTAACATGCTACGAGATTTGAAAATTTTGACTGTTAGCATTACATATACAGCTTAATATGTATGGGTTTTCTAACACAGTAGCTCATGTGACATGGCGTTCCACTTGTGAGGTGAAGAGCTCCGGTACAAATCCTGTGAAATTACAGTTCGACAAAACGTAGAAAAAAGTTAAAATAGCACGGTTGCATAAGCGAATGCATTTTTATATCACTTTGGCATTTGTTAACACTATCGGGTAGGTTTAGGGTTAGGTTTGGTGTCATTTTACACTCCCTAGTGCCACTCACTGGACATTTAACTTTGAAAGATACGTAATATCTTTGTTGCAGAAATGCCATCACAAGCATTTCCAAAAAGCCTGGGTTGCTTTATTCTGTCTTCTTTATATTGGTGAATAATGTCTGCAAATCTAGTTTCATTTAGTTTTGCTCTGCCTCGGTTTCAAATGATAAATGTGTAGATCTCCTCCCTGTGACTAAAACTATGGCTGAGCAGAACATGAAGTAGAATAACACATTTGACAGACCTTTTCACGTGTAATATTGCTCAAGAGACCGGCAATTATATTTTGGCAGTTCTGCTCCATTTACAAAGGGCCAAAGCACTCTTGGGTTTGACGTGTACTTATGTATATACTGAGTCTGTCCTAGCTTATGTCCTTGCACATGTGATCTGCCCAAGTAGGACATGTTCATGAATCACCATCATAACAATATTTCATTGTGTTTTAACCATCATTTCACCATTGATTCATTGTGTTGCAATCATCACACAACTACAACATTTTATTTCACAAAATATTATAGTCCTCACAAGCAAATGGATTATGCATAACTTTTCACATAGCAGGCAATTTAAAGTCCAATTTGAAGTCTTTAGATGTAACCCTTGTGCTGTGATAAAAAAAAATGTGATAATTTGGTATCCCTGGTCAAAAAAGACCACCTTTTCAAAAAATATTTACATCTATCATTATGCTATATTATCACTAAATCTTGGATTCAATCTTTCTGTTAATTAATACAGGTTTTGTATTTCTCTTTGGAACTGACTGGTCATAGGCCTCATTGATCCAAGCTCAGTTTTTGAGTGACAAAGCATTATTTGTTGATATTTTTGTCAGTGGTTACTCAAGTGAGGTGCATAAAGTCAGATCAGTGAGGCCTACAACCAATCAGCTCTAAAAAGAAATACAAAACCGGTGCTAATTATAAGAAAACAAGTTACACAATACATAAGCAACTTCTTGTAGGCTAGTCATTTTTGACAGGAAACTCTACAACTGAGCAGTCAGTAGGATTTTGTGTAATGTGATAAGATTAACTTGCATTTTTGGGGAAAATAAATCCTTGCAAAACAAACGGAACACCACACAAGAGTCAGTTGTTGAAGTTGGTAAATCTGTCACAAAAGCGCTGCTTTGCTGGCTGTTTTCAGTTTTGTTAGTTTTGTTGTGTAAGCGTTGAATGACAGCACACTGTATACATGTCTAATTAATTACAACATGGCAGTCAATTATAAAACCGAGCCAATCACAACAGTGTGTGGATGTGTTGTCTTTGTTTGCATACACACTTTCTCTCTTAGCTTGTGTTTAACATGACTTCACTGATGTCTGACTGGGCTTGTTATGGGTATCATTGTGGGACTACAGGGATTTGTCAACCAATATTGGATACTAAACTTCTACAATCAGTCTCTTCTCCTTATTGGAAAATTCACAAAATAGAAATCAAGTGGTGTCCTTCATCAAGTTTGTGGCTGCAGTAAAACTGGTTAATAAGTGACACTTTGTGACAGAATTAGGAATAGTTTGAATGCTAATCCAGACATGCACCCTACTGTATGTATAAAGCACATGCTCCTTAATGCTTCAAAATAGCTGCTTTACAGTAAGCGGTAAAGTTAACCTAATCAATAACCTAAATTGATTTTTTAGTACATTGAAGTTTATTGTTTTGATGGTGTATAATGGTGTGTTTTGTATTTCTCCATAATCTCCAGCTCATTTAAAGAAAAACCAGGATCCAAAATGGTCGTGTCATATTCTCTGTAAAGATGCCCATTACTTACTATGCTAAAATGATCAATTAATGCAGAGCTGGCTTTGTCTTTCAGTTTCATTGATCTTAACCCTGCATTGCTTATGTGACATCAATAACGCTTATGTTGGCTAAAAATGATCCCAAAAATAAAAATTCTGTCACCCTCAAGTTGCTCCAAACCTGTATGAGTTTCATTCTGCAGATACAAAAGAAGAATGTTGATATCCACACTGTTGACGGTAGTCATTGATCTCCATAGTTTTTTTTTTTTTCTTCATAGTAAAAAAGTCAGTGTCTACTGGCAACTGTTTGGATACCAGCATTCTTCAAAATATCTTCTTTTGTGTTCAACTGACGAAAGAAACTCAGTTTTGGAACAACTTAAGGGTGAGTAAATGATAACAAAATATTCATTTTTGGGTGAACTATTACTTTAAGAAATGTTTTATAGTTGCTGTGCCAGTCAGTATCGGTGTTTGCTAATAAAAATGTTACGCAGTTTCTTTGCTCCAGAATGCTGTATAACAAGTTCTCTGTTCAGTGTGTTAATTGGATGTGTGTGTTCATGTAGTCAGTTCCCTTCGGAATAATCGAATGAAAACAGCAGTCTCGTGAGACCGACTGTGGTGAAGCAATTGACAGCCTGTCGAGAAATCCAGGGCCGCAGGAAGCTTGTGAAAATCAGAAGAGACCGAGTTTGACATCTGTATTTTTGTTCTATCACTTCATTTGCGCCTTCACTGTGACATCTCACTTTAGGAAGGTCTCTGCTATGCTGTGAGTGTGTATGTGTATTCCCGGATCTCTCTGAGCTGTAATAGAAATATCTGAAATATGTTGACATGCATCCTAATAATCAGCTAATAATCTGACTGATCACTCAGTCAGAGTGAAAGCACTTTAATCAGATTCAGTAATACCCTGCATACATGCTCATTACTGGGATGCCACATTTTTTTTTTGTTTGTTTGTTTGTTTGTTTTGTTTTGTTTGTTTTTTTTTTCACTAGAAAAAAAAAATTGTTAAGTGTAGCAGACTTATAATTTGCTAAACAGAAGTTCCTAATATATATTTAAAAATGTCATTAAGGCAAAAATGCCATTTTGCTCATGTTAATTTCCAGTGACTGGTCCATTGACATTTCCTTCAGAATAAATGTAATGCACATGTTTCCAATATTTGCAAAATTGAGAGTACATACAGTATGAACAGTGCACTTTATTTTAGCATATTTTTTTCTAAGCATTCCTTTTTATTGAAAAAGATGTCACACATTACAAGAAAGTCTAATACAATTTATTTTGCAGTTATTAAACCAGATAAACCTTTTTCAAATGTACCTCAGTTCCTAGTCTAGAAAAAGAAAGGATTGTTTTTTCTTGAGAAATAAAATGCTAAGCACACATCGAACACATCCTCCTTTGTATTAATGTGCAATGAAGGATTACAGCTGAGTAATTCCATAAGCTCAAGTAAAAAGCCAATTTTGGTACAAGTAGATTAGTATATTAACATTGTATCATCTTTATGAAATATTGTTATAAATTGAGGAGATTTTTTTTTTCTTTCTTTCTTTTTTATCCTTTCCAGTGTATAAATATCACTCTAAGCCAGTACTAGCCTTTTAGGAGTCCTACGAAACACTTTGGACTAAAGGTTGTAATGGATAATGTTTACTGAAGCATTAAGCTATTCGGAAATAGAGATGGAACAGTTGGAATATTTCATATCACTAATATAGTGACCAAAATAATCACTGTTATCAATATTATCACGGTATTGTTAAATAATATTTAAAATGTTCAAAAGGTACACAAACAACACAATTAGCAGCATTATGCACTTTTTGTTTGCATGAACATTACAAAAAAACATTCTAAATAATGGCCAGATTTTAAACAAACAAAAAAATTTGTTTGGGTGACTTAGAACATAACATGTTTTCTACTAACATATAGGCTACTATGTTGACCAAAAAAAAAAGAACCTTTATAAAATAACACATAATCTGACGTGTTGATATTTCAGCCTAGTCTCATTGTTTATACATAAGTATTTAACATTTAGAGGCACAAAACGTACATTTTTGTACATTTTTACTGATACTAAAATGTACAGTTTAGACGCACTTCAACATTTAAAACGTACAAAACGCTACATATTTTTAGCTAAAAAACGTGAAATATTTACGTATTTTATATCATAAGATCAATGCCTTTTTATCATTTTATCAACAAGCGATTTAGATTTTTAGACCCCTTAACCTACCCCCAAACATAAACCTACCCATTTTATAGCGAATATAAAAGGATATAAAACGTATCTGACCAAAATATGCAGAGAAATTACCATTTTAGTAATAATATAGAATAAAACATTTGTTATAGTCGCTAATCCCACTCCTGCCTCTAAACCTAACCATAACTCTCTCTGTACAGTAATAAATAAAAACATGACAGACAAATAATCGCAATCGCAATCATTTATTTATTGTAAAAATGTCAAATGCAGTACCAAAAAGCAGTCCAACTGACGGAAGGGTAGTGTGAGGTGCAGAGCAGAATTTAAGTTGTTAACTGTTGAAAATATTATCCAGATTATTTTCCCTCCGTGAAGGCGCGCACACATCATTCAAAACACACCTCACCACAAACACGGCATGTCGTAATCTGTGATGAACACAGGCGAGAACCAATGGGTGTTCAATTTTCCTGCCATAAAACCTGTCGTTTCTTGATGCGGCACTATTTGAATTTGTAAAATGCACTTCAGCGCGGGTGAATTTGGGTCCGTTCCTCGCAATCATATGAATTCTTAAAATCTTGATGACAGTGGACAAATAAAATTTCATTTCGTAATTATAATGCGTGTTCGGTGTATTTTATGGTTTTATTGTTAGTCACATGTTTTCTGTCCAACATTTTGTGTCCCATCACATTAATATTACATAAATGGTTAAACGCTTGCAGAATTTTTTTTTATTTTAAGGATTTTAAAGTGTAGTCTTGTTTATTATGTAGGCCTATTCTTGGAAATGTGCGGGCAGCAGAAATCACACAGAACAGAATGAAATGTTATAATTTCATATTAAATAACCATTAACAATTTAATAATGCAATTGAAAACATAAGGTCATTGGTATGACAAATAAAAACAACAATCGTGAAATTAATGCAGTGATTTCAAAATTCATAAGGATTAGTTTTTAGGTGTCATCAATATGTCAGTATTGTACGTTTAAATGCTGAAAATACATAAAAATAAGTATTTGTACATTTAGATGCTGTAAAAATGTCAGTATTGTACATTTTAGTGTCTGGAAAAACGTAAGATAATGTACATTTTGTAGAACCACATTTTACGTAAAATGGATACGAATTATGAGATCACGTTGGATGTTTCTTGAATTCACATTAGCTTGTTTTCCGTCAACCGCCTAAAATTTACAACAAAAATGTAGCCCAATTTTCTTATTGTTTTGAACGAAAATGGCAGACAGGCTGAATGTAAATCCACTCTGATAACAGGTGGCACTTACCAACTTATGCACTGTTTTATTAGGCATTTCAAGGACGGAAGATGTATGCATATACTATAATACATATCTCTTTTCGTGGCACAGTGGGTATACTTTTCTGCCATATATTGCTATGACAGTGTCTTTGAGAGCATGAGGGCCCGCTGTTGGTTTGGGGGATCTTATGCACCTTGCATAGTTTGAATATAAGGACGACCAGCGCAGACGTCACTTATATCCCATTCAAACTAATCATGAATGACATCTGCAGTAACGATTACTTACAGACGTATGTTTTCAAAACCAATCCTGTCCTAGTAGTTTCTTTGCTCTTTTGTCTGGTTATTATATATCTCAACAATGGCAGCATAGTGAAGTCCTTTAGCAGCTATCTGGAATGGTGCTTTCTAAGGGCACATGTGTGTCTTCGCTCAGCTTCTTTCATTCCAGCCTAATGGAAGTGTTGAGAATGAGATACTTTTGTCTGGGTTTTAATTAAGAGTTCAGTCAATGGAGCCCAACTTCCCTCATTGTGTTCAGATTAGCCAGCCGACTGATGATGAGGATTGTGGGAGATGAAGCTGGCTCCAGGGGAAACATGTGTTCATATTATCAGTCAAAGCACATTTCCCCTTCTGTCTCTCTGGGTAATGGAGCACGCTTTGTGGCGCGATATTAATTGAAGGAGGGGAAGAAGCTAAAAAAAGACAGAAAAGGGAAGTATTGACATAACATTTGCACAATGCATAAATTCAGACCTTGGAGAGCGACCTCGGTCTGAGTTTACAGCTCGACAGGCGACAAGCTCGGAGGATAGAAAACCAGCTCTGTGGATAATTTAAAACATGTCATCCTATCTGATGAGATGCAGCTAAATGAGGGTATCTCAGTGTTATAATGTTCACCTGACAAAGCGAAATGGAGCCACTGGGATGAAATGGCTTGAAGATGGTGATGTGGTTTGGCCTTGTTTGCCTGCCCTCCCCATACACTATTGTTTTTTCTGATTTATAACTATTTTACATCTTGACTAGTTGTAGTTGGTGGCTAGTGGTCAACTGATATACATTTCCAAAGCTGACATATTAGCCAATATTTGGCATTTTTTAAATTATCAACACTGATGAGTATTTTTTTTATTTTTTTGCAGATATGTTGGACAGCATAAAGGACTTTTATTTTGAAGGTGGTGAAAAAAATGAGTGCACAAAGCTCCCATTCTCCATCTTCATTATTTTACAGCCTTTGTTTAACAGTTCTGATTATTAAATTATTAGACCGAATTTTAAACAAAGTAAACGGTATGTGAAAGGGCTTTTTTTAAAAACCATGTTATAATAAAAACAAACAAGCAAGCCCAGCCCAGATGAGGAAAAAGTAGCACAAAAGTAATGTAATGCATTACTTTCCATAAAAAGTAACTAAGTAACACAATTAGTTACTTTTTAAGCAATAGCGCAATATTGTAATCCATTACTTTTAAAAGTAATTTTCCCTAACTCTGTCTAAATTTCGGTTATAAAAGTTACAAAAAGTAGTTATATCTAACTGGTTTTATTACTTAATACCACTGAACCAACCTCTATACATCAGTTTATACCAACAAAACTAATTTTAGGGTTAAATCATGTAGAAATTGCTAAGGTAACAACTGCAGGTTACTTTTTTACAGTGTCTAGATGAAATAATGTTGGGTTGTTAAAGCTGTTGACATTAAATTGTTAAAATGTTGTGCTCTGTCAGGCAAATAACCTGCTAAACACAATAATAATTCAGCTCCAAATCTCTTCCAGTGTGCTAATTCATAACTACGCTTGTAATGACATGTCTGTGAGGATTTGTCCAACACTGAGGGACACGTTTGACCCAGATACAATAATGAATGAGACTCAATTGTTGAGAGCATCATCTGCGTGTGAATGCTGATTTATTAATTAGATCGTTCATTAGCTCTGCTCCCCAGCCGGTGACTTTCTCTCACCCTGTTTACCTGAACGAGTCTGGAGCCGTTCATCAGTCGAGAAGCCTCTCGGGGACAGAGATTGGGCTCTGGACCAACTACTGTTGTGAAGAGTGTTTCAGATAAATGGATGTTTATGTGTTTGTGGCCCACAGTTTACTGAAATGAGACGGCTTGTTCGGAGGTGTCTGTAACCTTGACTCTGAATAGAAAACGTGGAATTGCATCTCCTGATGTTATTGCTTTTTCTGCATGCTCTGTATTATATGTCACTGCAGCATATTCTATAGTGATTCCTCAGGGTGAATGGGAAAATAGTCACTTTATAACTCAATAGCAAAAGGACAACTCTTCAAATAGTGAAAGATCAGCCATATTTGCTGCTATTGATAAAAATACTTGTAGACAATACTTGTAGAGAGAAAAAGTTATTATAATATAGATTTGATATACATTTACTGTTTGAAAACATTCTTTTCACCTTTAAATGTATTCTTTTTAAAAGCATGCTAAAGTGTAGTTTATCTTGCCCCACTCTCTCATATTTAGGTCTGTGAATTTATCGTTGCATTACGATTGAGGATTTGTATGGTTTCTTGTGCACAGAATGAGCCGATGTGTCCAGCAGCTGTTGCTAGTCCATTTAAAACCCAGAAGCCTCCAAAGGCTAAAGGCCGAGTGCTATTGATTGAGCCCTAGAAGCGCTGAAGTGCACATACAGTGTCCTGCAGCAGCACACACTGATGCTGAGAATGTAATCAAGTCTTGCGCTGCCGCTGCTGCTCTTAATCCATTTAGTATTTGACAGCCATGCAATTGTTCCCCCCTACAAACCCTTTGTCAGGTGACAGATCTGGGGTCAGGAAACTGCCAGGTGAGTCTCACTCTGTGCTTGGGGGGATTTATTTAGTTATTGTCCAGTTGTGTAATGCCTGAGAGAGGGGTTCACCTTGGAGTCCGCGTTGATTACGGCATGCCTTGCTCAGGTGTAGATGAGAAAGGACCATGTATATGCGGTATTTATTAAGTACTTTAAACATTTGAAGTTGCAAATACTGTGTTTTGAGCTTAAATGCCATGCCTGACAGGACAGGACAGGATAATAGCAGCCACTAGTTGAGACCTAAATATATGCAGCGCTACTTTCCTGCAGCTTGTGACATTTATCCACGGGGATTAACCATATTGCTTATAACCTCGTAAATGTACAGAAACTGACTGTCTGGCTGTCAAAGGCCAGATTCTCTCACTAATATACTGAACTAAATGAATACATAACTCTCCTGCTTCTGAAGAGTTCCTTTTCTGACTTCAAGGGGATTCATTTTCACTAGTACGCTTCATGCTTTGCTCTCAGCAATTATCACAGAAAACGCTTTTTGATCATGTTGCCATACAGACTGCGGAGACATTGCCAGCACTGTAAAGAAAAAGATTGTCAGTTGACTTCAGAAAGTGCTTCACAAATGAACTGGTTTTATTCAAATTAAAAATATGATTTTAATGTGAGTGAATCAGCCTGACTACATTAGATTGCAGTAATGAAAGTCATTAAGGGCAGATCAATTAGAAATAGCTCCTTGGGGTAGTGACAGCACATTATTATTGTGTTCTTACATGATATGAAGAATATGAAGGATTTTGATTCATTAAATCTTCCATCTCGATGCAGCCGGTTGTATGGCAAGCCATTTTAACAATCCTTAAAACCTACTAGTATCTACTGTCATACTACTAGTACTTATTTTTTTAGCTACTAATATCTGTTCCATTAATTAATAGTGCTTGGGTACTAGTTGTCACAAAACATGAAGAGGAAGCCGCAACACTACGATGAAATGCAATGAAAAGTCTTTAATATAATCCACACAGGATCACATGTATTCATTGACAAGACCGGACACAAAGCATTGAACTCAAACAACTTATAAAGGGTGGCTAATGATACACAAACAGGTGATGGTGATTAACTAATAATGACGATAACAAGGACAGGAACAGGAACAACCATATATGGCCACATGAGGGGAAAAACCAATACAAAACAGTCCAGGGGGTGTGACACTAGTACCTTTTTAAAAGATACTAGTGCTTATAGGGCTGGGTGATAAATCGATAACGATAATTGTTGAGCAATATAAATTTCCTTGATAAACGATAACAGGAGTTTGATAAATGTTTGATATAATGTTTATGCGGCAAAGGAGGAATGAAAGAGTGCTAGTCATTTGAAGCACGTTATTCAGACAGTTTATCCGCTCGGCTCAAATATCAAATGCCTGCGCAGTGCGACTTTACTAGTTTTTTTTTTTTTTTTTTTTTTTTTAAAAAAAAACTCAAACTCAAACAGTCAGACTAATTAAATTTCAACATATAAGAATGAGGTTGCTAAATTTTTTACCAATATTACTGATTTTGATAATGAACATAAATCTACATCTGTGTCCTAACTCAAGCTACTATCAAATGTGTATTTCTAAGAGACAAAAAAGTTAAATTATTATTAATATTATGAGGCAACACAAACCTGTTATTTGATTTGAAACAATATTACTCATTAGAACATGAAGAAATAAGAAAATTTTTTTTTCTTACTATTTTTATTTTATTTTGTTAAGGAAAAATGGCTGGAAAAGTGTAAAGAATTTAAAAACGTGAAGTGTTTGTTATGTTCTGACTATAAAGAATAATTATGTTTTTACAACTTTCTCATTGGAGCCAAAATTTGCCTTTAAACGCAAAAGAAATAAAAAGATAACATTTATCGTGATAATTATCAAAATCAACTGATGTGAATTTTTTTTTTATTGTGATCATTTTTTTGTCAATATCGCCCAGCCCTACTAGTGATTATTAATTAGATACTTTCTCTCATTTATTAGAAACTGTATAAATTCATTATATATACCTATTATTAGCCTATTACCTATTATTAAATAAAAGTACTTAATCATTAGATAGTACTGTGAGTTACAAAGTCAAAATGGTGTAATATAAACTCGCAATTCTGAGAAATAAATTCCGTCATAAATTCTGACTTCATAACACGCAACTGAGAGATATAAACTCAACTGTAAGAAAATAGTTTCTTTTAATCCTCACAGTTAGACTATATAACTCACAATTGTGAGTTTATATCTCACAGTTCTGAGAAAAGAAGTCAGAATTACAAGAAATAAGTCAGAATTGTGAGAGATAAATTCAGAATTGCGAGTTTTATATCTACAAATTCTGACTTTGAGTGTATATCACAAAAAAAATGAAAAAAAGTCAGAATTGTATGAAAAAAGTTACTTTTTTTAACTCTGTGAGGGAAATCAGGCTTCCATTATTCTAATAACATAATTCTGACATAAGACAAGTAAATGAATCTGTCGTGACTAGTAAGGTAAGAATTGTTAACTAAAATTGTAACAATTACAAAAGATACTATTGTCTAATGAATAAGCACTAGTGCCTAATGAATTACTACTAATATTTATCACATAGGTACTAGAATCTAATCAATAATAGCTTTAAAAAATGTTACAAGTACCTAAGGAATAAGCACTAGTAGCTAAAGAATGAGTACTAGTACCTAACAGAATAGATACTAGTAGTTAAGAAAAATGTACTAGGAGCATGAAATTAGATGCACTTTGAGGATTAAGTGTTAAAATGGCTTGCCATATGTTTGAAAAAGTGAATTTACATAATCATAATTGAGCTTCTGTATGCGTATGAATTGGGTTTATGTAGATTTTATTCAATGTATTCACCATAACTGATTGATCATACATGTCCATGCATGGCATCCTGCTGCGTAACTACAGTCATGGATGAACTGAACATCACTGATAAGTTATTCATCACAGCGTGGTTTTACGAGCATCCCATACGGCTGCTAAAACACTCAGGACCAGAAGAGCTTCTGCTGATTACACTGTGAAATCTGCTGTTTGATTAGATATCACATCTTTACATTCCCATCAAGTCTTTATTAGTCACACAATATGCCAATGAACTTTTCTTTCTTGGTAGAAAAGACATGTAAATAGAAATGAGATAAAGGTCAGAAGACACGGGTTCTAAAGCTCCTGAGAAATCAGGCGAGCTTGCGATCTCTCGTTCTGGACGGTCTAAAGGCCACTGGATAGCAACAGGACAGAGAGATGAAGAGAAACAGGTTTGACTGAACCTAATAGAGCACTGAATCTGTCACTGTTGTTTTTTTGTGGTTCAGATCTCTGTCAACATGCCATTGTAGCATGAACATCCATTCAAACAAACACAACATTTTATTCAAGAATGCAATGCAATGTAATTCATGTACCAATATGACTGCTCTCTCTCTGCAGTGTGCTTCATGCTAGATATTTGTGCGTGCGTGTGGGTGTGAAAGTGAAAAAGAAGAAGAGCTATATGATAAGAGACCTATGTGAGACCTTTCATGGAGGAAAAAAAGGAGATATTTGAGGATTAACTCAGATTTATGGCATGTCATAACAATTTGTACGTTTCAGCACTGACCTTTCCCTTAGCACTCGAGTGATAGATGCACTTCATTACCATGTTTGAAAAGTACCAAACGGAACATCTTTCCGTCAGAGTCGTCTGTGATTGATCAGGATGGGATTGTGGGTAAAAAGAGGAGGTTTGTGTATGAAGGCGACCCTGATGTCATGTTAACAGACAGGCTTGACATTGAGGGTGTATGTATGTACTGTACAAATCTGTGCTGCAAAAAAACAGAAATATTCTTTGAATGCCATGATCACAAATGTAAAGAACAAGCTCTAATATGACTGCCCCTACGAAAAAGAAGTTTATTCAAGTGTGCTATTAGTATACTTTTTTAAACTATATATAGGAAAGTATACTTTCAGTCTTCTTTTTATGTACTTCTCAGAAATATACTTAAAATGACAATAAAGTATACTTGACTTATACTTAGAAAAAGTCTAAATATATTTGAGCAATATTGTTCTCAGAGAATCCATGATTTCATTGTTATATGGTAGGGGGCGCTATTACACATCTTCTGTACAGAAGTTTCAAAATAAAAGTGAAGAAGAAACCGAAACAACAGACACTTCCACACATTTTTAACACGATCATCAGTCATAAAACAGCATCAAAACTGTAACGTTGTGGGATAAAATGTTGACCCATGAAGAGGTAATAATGACTGTCAAGTGTTGGAGTGTTGATCGATGTTTTGATAATCACTCTGAATCCAATTCATAGTCTTTTTTTTCAGCTTTTTGTTCAAAATGCAGTTTATTTATTCTTTTGTTATTATTATTTCTGAAACGTACCGCCATTCAAGTGTTTATAAAAAAAAAAAAAAGATTGCATGAAGCTAGAATACTTTTTTTGTTTGTTTATAAGCAGATACCCTAATATCTTTCTTTTGTATGTTCAGATATTCATATAACAAAATATACAAATTAATACCTAATAGGGACACAGTAGTGTATTTGAAGTATGATGTAAAGTTCACGTAAAGAAAACTTACGAGTATACTTGCAGTATAAAACTACTAAACTAGAAGTTTACTGAGACTATACTTCAAAGTGTACGAAAATGCTACAAGTATTTAAATAGTAAACTATCAGCATACCTATAAGTATAGTTGCAGTACAAACTAAAGCATAGATATAAACTATTTGTGTACTCTAAGTTTACTACTGTTATACTTAAAGTATACTTAAATGTATACTTTTATATACTAGAAAATGGGTCAATTTAGTCCCAAAGAGTACTGATATAGTACACTTACAAGTATACTACTAGTACACTGATATTTGTGTACTTACTACATAAAAGATACTTAACAATATACTCGAAATTAATGTAAGTATACTTAATGAAATAAACTTCTTTTTAGTAAGGTGAGTTTCTATAAATCTACAGATATTTTATTTATGTAACCATTCTGAAAGTGCTTTATGAAAAAAAGAGTTTCTCACACATTTATGGCCATGCATGGCCTAAAATTAACACTTAGCAAGCACCAAACAAGAGTAAAAATTTGCCAATACCTTTTATATTAATTCTAACAATGCCTGAGAAAGCGATATGGCTTAGTGTGATTATTAAAGCTTAACAACACTGTAATTATATAAATATGCAATCTGATAGCACTGCATGTTTCAGAGTGTGATATTTTCAGTGTTTTCAGTGTATAAGTCACTGCCTATTGGCAGGCGGTGCAAAATGTTTCTGGTGTTGCAACATGTGAGAGTATTTATTTCTGTAAGCACATCAAATTTTACTCAGTTTCTTCAAACATGCCATCACAACAGTCTCTGTGATGGGTATTTGATAATGTTTTGTGTGTATCTGACTGAGTTAAGCCTAAAGTATACTTGACATGTCCATGTTACTCTCTGTCTCAGTAAGTGCACATGTCGAACAGCGCGTTAGTAGCTTCTTCTCTTTTACGGCTTAAGATTTTTAACCAAGCTCATCTTGCAGTTTAATAACAGTATTCTATGTTTTACTGCAGTCATATTAACTTTGTATGGTATATTAAAATTAATTTTTTTGCACTAGTTTTTCTTTTAAACTTGTATTACTGCCCATCCTTATATGTCACATCAAATTAGTTTAGTCAATGCAGTATACAGAAATTCATCACACAACTAAATAGAAATTTAATTAGTCCATTGGTTGTATTAGTTCATTATGATCCAGAAAACAAAAAATAACATCGTTATATAATTATGATAATAAATAATAATAAATATATAAATAATACAAAATATAATAAATATTAATTTGGTTGTGTGCATCTATTTTTAAGTAATTCATACTGAACATAAAACGTCACATGTATTATTAACTAAACTATATGATTTATGGAATTTGATTTTTAATTCTTCCTAAAATTTGCATTACAGTGCTGCAACCCATTTTCTATCCTCAACATCAATTCTGTTGAAATTGTGCATTTTCATTTCACTTCAGCAAGGCAGTGAGTGTGATTTATTCTGTAGACACTCAGGTCACGTACAGACCTCAGAATAAATTTGGTTGATATTTCACCTTTTGGGGCTTAATCCTGTACACACACAGTTCAGTCATTTACAGGAGTGACAACCACATCCTAATACCAAATTGACTTGAAAAATGCAGGTAATGGCAACCACATTTGCAGAAGTTCAGCACACTGATAATGATGTATTTAAACACGTATCAGAGATGTGTGTGTCTTCTGTATTTGCGGTGCAAATGTGTTGCCCATAATAAACTCAAATCAAAATGTGTTATCTTGAAAATAAGCCACATACTAAAATATCACGATCTGCACCTGCCTACTTTATTAAGTCCATAAAATGGATCACTTTATGAGCTGAGCGAACCCAAAGATGCTTAATATAATAGTAAGCAGACATGCCAATCCTTTCAAGAACATAAGCCTACACTGTAATTTATGGAATTTACTGTATTTAAATGTGGTGTCACTCCTGAAACTTTCCAGCATGTACGTAGCCAATGTTTCAGTACAGTTCCTACTGTGGCGGTCAGAAGTTGCCGGCAGTCAGTGTCAGTTACTGTTGACTGTTGTTTTCTTCATTAGACGTAGTGAGACTCCTCTCAGCAGGCGGCTCTGATCCGTCATGTAGAGGAGTGTCACCTAATGACTTATTCATATCATATTTCCTCCTCTCATCAGTCGAGGAGAGCTTTGTATACACTGTCGTCTTCTGCGCTGCCTCCGTGCCGGATACAAGAAACAGTCTTCCTCCCACTCGAGGGGTCTTAAAGAGCGGCTCAGCGGGTGGGCTGTGTTTGCATAATTTTATTGCCAGTAAGGAATAAACAGTCACTACCACACTTGATTAATCATGGTTCTCATTTTCCCCGCCGTCTTTTATAGACATAAGTGCTGCGGAGCCGCGTGGGAATTAATGTGACAGTTTAAAACATGCTTGCTAATCCCTCACCGCCAAAAGAAGCTGCGATACAGCTAAAGTGTCTAAACGAGAATGTTTACCTTTTGTCTTTCGGTGTAAATCGCTGGATTACAGTGAATTAATTTGGACCCCCGCACTGAACGACTGTCCAGAAATGCAAATCGCGAACACTCATCCGTGCATAAATGCAAATGGGCTTCTGGCTGCTTTCGGTCATATCCGGCTAATTAAATTCCTCTGGTGTGGTTTTACAGGCGACACGTGCACCATGGCGGAGTACAACAAGCTGAAGAGCATGCTGCTGGACATGCAGCCCAGGACCTCCACGGACGGGCAAGCAAACGCTATGGACCAGAGGAGGACCCTGGTGGACACAATGTTCAAGTATATAGACAGGAACCAGGATGGCCGTCTCAGCAGTGAGGAGCTGGCAGAGGTGAGAGGATCAAGAAGATATAGTGGAATGTAAGCAAGGGATAGTGTACCTTCAGCCGGTCATTTTGCTTCACTCTTAAGGGGTTTACTTTACTATAATGACCGTCAGACTGCACATTATCCTGCTTATTACGTCAAGTACTAGGAAATATTTCGGCATAATAATCAAGGAACTTTGCTGCTGTACCATGGGTGCAGCAGGCGCAATAATATTATGCAGCGCCTGAAAATAGGCAGCAAAGTTCCTTGATTATTACGCCGGAATGAGAGTTTAGTTCCTAGCCATATCGGTCTAGAAAATTGCAACTTTTCATTTTCTATCAGTCTTGATTTAACTACAGAGGAGTCAAGTTTTAAATAGGAAAAATATCGAAACTCTTTGGTCATTTTTGAGCGAGATGCTAACGGTCTAATCAGATTCAATGATCTATGCTAAGCTATGATAAAAGTGCTACTGCCAGACCCAGAAATCGACTGAATGGATTCGAAAATGGTAAAACTCAACTGTTTAACTCTATGGGAGTTGGAAAATGAGCCTGTTTTCAAAAAAAGTGGAGTGTTCCTTTAAAGGATTCCTCACAGCGATGCCATAGAAGAACAATTTTTGGTTCCACAAAGAACCATTTAGTCAAAGGTTCTTCAAAGAACCATCTCTTTCTTAACTTTTTATAATCTGAAGAACCTTTTTTTCGCAATAAAGAACATTTTGTGAAACAAAGGTTCTTCAGATGTTAAAGGTTCTTTATGGAACCATTTAAACAAAAAAGATTCTTCTATGGCATCATGAAGCACCTTTATTTATAAGAGTGTATGACACTTTTAACTTTTAAGTGCACTTAGTAATAATGTCAAATTAAACATTTGCTAACACTTTAGGGAATAATTCTCACTGTTAACTAGTTGCTTATTAGCATGCCTTTTCGTAACATATTGGCTATTTATTAGTAAAGCACATAGTGTATTCTGCATATTCTACATCTACTTCGGTCGCACTTTAAGGTCCAATTCTCACTATTAACAAACCATTTACTACTTTTGCCTCAATAAACTCCTAATTTGCTGCTTAACAGTTAGTAAGGTAGTTGTTAAGTTTAGGCATTGGGAAGGATTAGGGATGTAGAATATGGCCATGAAGAATATGTGCTTTAAAAGTAAGGGATAATCTGCAGTTTGTCATGCAGATTTTAAATGCACAATGCAGAGGCAAAGAACCACCCGATGTGAAGCTTATTAACAGCAAATATCTTAATAATACATATGCTAATAAGCAACTAATTAATAGTGAGAATTGTTCCCTATACTAAAGGGTAACCCGCATCCCATACCTAAAATTAACAACTACCTTACTAACTATTACCAAGCAGCAAATTAGGAGTTTATTGATGTAAAGGTTGTAGTTAATGGTTTGTTAATGGCAAGAATTGGAATTGGAAAGTGTGACCAAGTAGTCTTATTTTGATGTGTTGACTAACATACTAGAGCACATTTAAAGAACTTGATTATAATTTATAACTGTAGTGTTAATATATTTTAAATGTACTAAATTGCAATTTCATAATTTAAAAAGTTTAATTATAAATATATTTAAATACATGACACACACATTTCAATAGAAATGACAAGGTATATCTCAGTTTTACCATAAGTTCTTGTTAAAAAAAAAATAATAAAAATAAATAAATAAATAAAATAAAATAACTGCACTTCATATAAATTTAAACGATAATACTTTTAAATTTAAATTTAAATAATGTGCAATTAAGTGTTCAAATATTACATTTAGTTCACACTTTTCAAATTCATGGGAATAGTGCACCCCGAATTAAAAATGTCCTCATCCTTGGGCTATCCAAGATGTACAATTGATAATCATGAGTAGGAGACTGAAAGTAGCGCTGGTTTTATTATCTTCCCCTCCACTGAAGCTCATGTTTAGAATGACATGAGGGTGAACAAATACTGACAGGTTTTTCATTTTGGGGTGAACTCTTCCTTTAACATCCATATAACATGTGTCAACCAATCATCATTAAGAACAGCAAATAATGTTATGTGACCAATACTGGGTAGATAACTAATTTTAATCTGTTACTAATTAGAGATTACAATGAAAACTGTAGTTAGTAATGTAATCTAGGTTACTCATTTTAGTTAATGAATTCTGACTATCTTTTTAGATTAAATTTAGATTACTTTTTTATCTAACATAAAAAAAAAACAAAGAGAAATAAAACATATTCATGTTTTTATATCAACACCATAAAATGTATTAAACATTACATTAGACCGGGTTTCCCAAACTGGGGTTAATGTAAGCACTGCAGTGGGTTTCTGAGTTGCCAAAAAGCTAATAATTATTTAAATCATACAAATGTAAAATGAAACTCATTTAAACATATGAAAAACTAACGATAGATATATGTATTTGTTTTATTAATGACCTTTGACGGACATAAGGAAATTGTAAACATGCAAATGTTAAATTATTTGAAATAGTTACTTCCTCAAAGATATTTCAAGTAAATATTTTATTTGAAGGGGTTTGGCTGACAAAAACATTTGGGAATCTCTGCATTACATGAACAAACATTAATAAACATGAAAACAGCAATGACATTAATTGCTTCCAGTCTTCCAGGTCTGAAGTAATTTTGTCGTAATTTCCAGAATCGAGAGTTACCAGTAATTTGCATAATTATTTGTTTCATACATGATCTAACAGCTTGAGAGGTGTTTTTCCCTTTAAATTCAGAAGCATGGTTTGCAAATTTATTTACACAACATTTTCTGAATATAGTTCAAGCTAAATGGCACACAGCAGCATTTTTAGAAAGGACAATTTAAAAGAGGAAAAAGGAATAATTTCCTGCCATTGTGTGAATAATATATAATCATGTAATCCATAAAAAGTAACTGTAATCTAATTATGAGCATTTTAAAAATGTAATATACTCTAATTACAAGTGCTTAATTTTTGGAATCTGATTATGCAATTCAGAATACATGCAATCAGTTACCACCCAGCACTGTATATAATTTGAAGTCTTCTTATTCTTTTACAGATCTCCATAAAGGAGCATTTGGAAAATATCTTATTGGAGTGCACCATGCAAGACCTCCTGCGTTACGACGATTACAACAACGACGGTCACCTGACCCTTCAGGAGCTCTACACGGCCTTCCGTGAGTCCTACCGTACAAATGAGCCTCTCTCGCCATGTGGCAGATCTGCAGATTTTTTTTGTCTGCCAGGCACCATTACGTCTCTCTCTGAAGCGCTTTGCACATTTGCAGCAAAGCGAGCACCTGATCCTTTGGGCCAATGAATGCTAATCATGGCCCGGTGATGAGAGATGAGTGCTTTTGGCTGAAAAAGAGAGATGAGATAGCAAGCCGAGATTATCTCGTATCATCCATCGTCCCACGCCGCATAAAGCAAACGCCCTCATTTCGTTCGTTTCAGGAATTGCCAAAGCAATTCTCAGTCCCAGTTCCCTGAATGAGCAACTGCGACTAAAATTATCCATCCATTCCACCAGGAGATCAATCAAAGCATTAGAGGTGCCGTGTGACCCTAACTTTAAGATTCAGCTACCGGGGCAGAAAATGCGGCTCCATTAAGCAGCGCCAGTCGTTAACCTCGCTAATGATGGGTTTTAGCAGACTGCTTGTTGTCATTATACAGTCCCTTTGCTTTTGTGACCAGTGTTGGTTCTCAGGTGAGGAGGTTGCGTGTCGGTGTAATAAAACATTGCGTTGGTCAAGCCCTTCTCAAGGTTAAACGTGTTGCTGCAGTGGGATTTTGGAGGATGTCATCTGGAATGAGGGAGGAAGGATCACTGCTGAAATTGACCGACTCAGGTGTTTCATACAAACAAACGTCCCTGAGGAGATCCCACTCCACACTCCTCTGTTTGTTCGGCACGTTTCGGTCTGTAGGGAAAGACGCAAGTGTTTCCTATAGTTCTTTGTGTAACAAAATCGTTTTCATGCTTGGCTATGTGCTTTGCACTCATTGTTCATCTGTCTGTGAGCTGGAGAGGAAACAAATGCACATTCATGTCCCTTTGATTTTCACCTAATTGGTAAGGTAGTTGTAGTTATGTTTAGGTATAGTATATACCATCTATAATAAGGCGTTAATATGTGCTTTATAAGTACTAATAAACACCTAATATCCTAGTAATATACATGCAAATAAGCAACTAGTTAACAGCGAATAGTGTTCCCTGATCTAAAGTGTTACCCCACAATTCTTTATTAATTCACAATTCTTTTTTTCCAGATATCATTATATATTAATTAAATGAATTTGCCCGTATTGTCTCAGTCGCTTGCTACAGCTTAAAGGCATGCAAAATTCGGTAGCACTTTAGTATAGGGACAAATTCTCAATATTAACTAGTTGTTTATGGTAACACCATAAGGGAACAATTCTCACTGTTAACTAGTTACTTATTAGCATGCCTATTATTAACATATTGGCTATTTATTAATACTTATAAAGCACCTATGCTGCTTGACCATATTCTACATTCCTATTCTTACCCAGATGCAGATTCATACTTTATTGTCCTCACACAAGGAAATTTGCTTTCACAGACTGTACCCAAGCTGTAGTGCACACATTTCAAAATACAAATAGTACACACATACACACAGAAACAGAGTTAGTATACATGATACACATATCCTGCACCAAAATACATCAGCAATATTACCCAGGAGATAATAATACCAGCAAAACATAACTTTAAATTACACACTTCCTGGTTTCTGTGAATTCAGTATTCTAATGGCAGAGGGTACAAAACTTTTCAAAAAGCGTGCTTTTTTATGGAGTAAGTGTTTGTATCTACGGCCTGATGGAAGAAGAGTAAAACATGGATTAAGAGGATGGCTAGGGTTTTTTTTTATAGTGTTTGATCTACAAATGATGGCAGTATCAATAGGCACCCAATACCTAAACTTAACAACTACCTTACAGTACTGACTATTAATACGATGCAAATTAGGAGTTTATTGAGGCAAAAGCTGTAGTTAATGGTTTGTTAATAGCGTGAACATGGACCTTAAAATAAAGTGTGACCTTGTTGATTAACATGCGTGTTATTAACATACAAGGTTACCAGATATTCTTCAAAATATCTGCTTTGTGTTTACCAGAAGAAAGAATCTCTTGAGAGGTGAGTAAATCATGACTATTTTAAGCTGGTATGTGCTGTGAAAGCTGGTTAATACCTAGTCATTTGCTGTTAGTTAGCTGGTCCAACTTCTTTATTAGCTGGATTTTCCGCAGGGAAGATTTCCTTACATGGTCAGTAAAGGCATATTTTTGTTAAGATACAGTATTAGCTCATAAGATTACAGGTAATGTTTTGATTGATACTTTCTGGTATTGTTTATATATATATATATATATATATATATATTATTTATTTATTTTTTTTTTTTTTTCTCAAATCTTTTGGAATCTTCCGAATTCTTTCACTGAACAACATAATGCATTCTGGGATTGCTTTCTGGAATACATGCAATACTGCCATACAAATTTGGACTAAAGCAGGTAACAGACTGTTTATGAATAGGCAGCGTATGCATTTGAAGAGGTGTGGAAAGTCATGGGAACTCATCAGTCAAAAAGTGTGGGAAGCTTATGTCTGGACCATTCACTGTAAATTTACACTGTACATTAGAGTTTATTCAGACGTGAGGTTTATTAGAGCAGATCATGCAGCAAATAAATACGAGTAAAGCTCATATAACATTAATCTGAAAAGACTGCAGCTTGAATTAATCCGACAGTGCTGGAATTAAGTGCTTTCACCAAAAATAAAACACATAAGCCTAATGATAAGTCTCAACAGTAGCTCCAGTCATACAACTAAAAAAAAAGATGAATTATGAATATCGATCTTAGGTAGGGTTAGTGATTTGAACAAACTCCTAACATTACCACTGCTGGACCCTAAAACAGGTTTAAAAAAAAAAAAATCCCACTGATGTGCACTGAACAAGAGGCTACACAATTCTCACTATTAACTATTAATTATTACTTTCACCTCAATAAACTCCTAATTTGCTGTTTATTATTAGTTAAGGTAGTTGTTAAATTTAGGTATGGGGTGGATTAGGGGATCAAAAATATGCTCATGCAGAATAAGACATTAATATGTGCTTTATAAGTACAAATAAACAGCCAATATGCAAGTAATATGCATGCTAATAAGCAACTATTTAATAGTGAGAACTGGTCCTTAAAATTAAGTGTTAAACCATATTTACAGACAGGCTGATTGCATAAACTGCTTAGACAGGTCTTAACAAGTTTTGTGATCTAATGTGTTTTCTTCATAACGTTTTAAAGTCATTACAAAAAGGTAGACTGGCCCAATTTAAATCTGAATGGTAAGACTGATTACCTCTTGGCTACTTGCTAGTTGATCAAATGCTTTTTTTTTTTAAGACACAGTCTTAACATAGTGGTTATATTTATGCAGCTGATCCCATTAGATCAGAAAAACAGTAAAAACCAGCCAGAACATACAACAAATCAAATAATTCATCATTATAGATAGATCTTGATGTTTTGATGTGAAACATATGCAGCTCATACACACAAGCACACAGTGCTACACTTATCAGCTGGAGAACACTGTGAACAGACTATTATACAGACTATACAAAAAGACAGCCATCCTTGTGAAAAAGAAGTGGCCTACACTCTAGCTCAAGGTTTCTCAACTCTGGCCCTCAAGGTCCACTTTCCTACAGAGTTAGCTCCAACCCTAATCAAACACATCTGAACAAGCTAATCAAGGTCTTCAGGATCACTAGAAAGTTACAGGCAGGTGAGTTGGAGCTAAATTCTGCAGGAACATGGACCTTGAGGGCCAGAGTTGAGAACCCCTGCTGTAATAATATCATTTAAAAGAAAATACTTAAGTTTGAAATTAATGTTACGTTTTCATTAATGACACTTAATTTCATGTTTTTCATAATTAAATGAGAATGCATTATAGTTTGTATATTAAATGCATTTAGCTGAATTTAAGAGTGCTTTTTGACCTACTTAAGTACATCTTTATATGTAATTTAATAATTACTTCTGTTGTCTTTGAAATATTGCAAAAGTGTGCTGCTAAATACTAACAAGCACTGATGGTAAACTACTTTAATGTCATTTCTATTTATACTTTTATGTTATATTTAAATATATTTGTATTTATGAAGTTGCAATTTAGTACATTTAAATTATATTACTTTTAAATATAATATCAAATAACACACTATAGTTAAAATTGTAACACTTTAGTTGAAGGACCAATTCTCACGATTAACTAGTGTTCATATTACTAGCACACTGACTGTTTCGTACTTATAAAGCACATATTAATGTCTTATTCTGCATGATTATATTTTAGATCCCTTAACTCTACCCCATACCTAAACTGACAACTACCTTACTAACTACTAATAAACAGCAAATTAGGAGTTTATTGAGGCAAAAATAGTTACTAGTTAGTTAATAGTGAGAAAATGATCCCCAAACTAAAGCGTGACTGATGAACTCTTTAGTATAGGGACTAGTTCTGACTGTTAACTAGTTGTTTATTAGCATGCCTACTATTAAGATAATTATATTTACTCTAAAAACTGCTGGTTTAAATACATATGGACAAACTCAGCAATTGGGTTGTTTTGACCCAATGGTTGGGTTACTACCCAGAAGGTTGGGTTAAACATTTAACCCAACCGCTGGGTCAAAAAAAAACAATCGCTGAGTTTGTCCATATTTTACCCAGTGCTAGGTTGTTTTTAACCCAGCAGTTTTTAGAGTGTTGGCTGTTTATTAGTGCTTATAAAGCACATATTCTGCATGATAATATTCTACATCCCTAATTCTACCCAATACTTAAACTTTACAGTAACCTTACTAAATATTAATAAGTAGCAAATTAGGAATTTATTGAGGCAAAATCATAGTTAATGGTTAAGTTAATAGTAAGAACTGGACCTTAAAATAAAGTGTGACCGATGCAATTATAATTAAGTACTTTATATGTGTGTAATATTTTAGTCAGCACATCCAAATACTGTAAGTGTATTTCTTTAAAGTATATGTGACCAGGGACCACTAAAGTCATAAGGGTCCATTTTTTATAATTGAGATTTATACACCATCTGAAAGCTGAATAAATGCATTTTCCATTGATGTATGGTTTGTTGGGACAGGACGATATTTGGCCAAGATACAACTATTTGAAAATCTGGAATCTGAGGGTGCAAAAAAAATCTAAATATTGAGAAAATCACCTTTAAAGTTGTCCAAATGATGTAGCAATGCATATTACTAATCAAAAATTACGTTTTTATATATTTATGGTAGGAAATTTACAAAATATCTTCATGGAACATGATCTTTACTTAATATCCTAATGATTTTTGGCAAAAAACAAAAATCAATAATTTTGACCCATACAATGTATATTTGGCTATTTCTACAAATATACCCGTGCCACTTATGACTGGTTTTGTGGTCCAGGGTCACATATGACAAAATGTGTAACAAAGTGTTCTCTCTTAAAGTACACTTAAGCTACCTTTTATTTCATTTATATAATTCTGTACTTTTAACCCTTGTGCAACCTTTTGGACATGTTTGTCTTGTTTTTTGTGATCATTTCGCCCGTGTTATTGCCAGCTGCGTACATTTTGGCACAGTGTGTATTTTTATTGGAATTTTACTATTTCACCTCCATTTCCTTGAATAAATATATTTTGTACTAAGTACAAAAAAGTGTAACACTCAGCACCTTTTGGACAAAAATGTCCCATTGTAACTGAGCGAGGGAGACGGGAAGCGGGCGGATCCAAATGCAAACCTTTATTACTAAATGAAGACATGGTCAAAAACAGGCAGGGTCAGACGTCGGCAAACAGGTATGTTAGAGCAAGACACAAGAGTAATCTGTAAGGCAGGCAAGGGTCAATCAGCGGCGAATGTAATCCTAGGGGCGAGGAAAATGGGTAATCCAATGAGACAGGCTAGAGTTCATACGAGGGGCGAGCAGAGTCCGAACGACAAGGAAAAGGGTTAAATCCACGATGGGCGAAAGGTCCAGACAAGGCAGACAAGACGATATTACCAGGCTAGAAGACAGGACTAGAAAAAACGAACTAGAAAACACAACAGAATAAGACTAAGGATTAACAAGGTGGCTTCGTACGGCAGCTAACACACAGAGAGTGCTAAACACAGTCCAATACTCGGCCCAGAATAGTGAGAAGGGCCTTGTATTTATACCATACGTGATTGGCTGCAGCTGTATGAGTCCTAAGGGCAATGAATGATGGGGAATGTTGTCCGGGGTGGGGTGCAACAGTCTGTGTAATGTGAATGGCAAAGCAAACTCTGGTGGCGAGCGGACTGGCGTTCAGGACCTGATTCGTGACAGCCATTCAACTGTAAAATTATGCTATGGAGTTTTGCTGGCATCTTATGGGGGAAATTTGTTACTGCGTCCAAACAAAATCTTCCTGAAAGCTCATTTTTTGAGATATCAACTTCAAATTTGGAACACAACTTGTTTAGATTTATGACTTTATTTTCTAGCAGGTTTAGAGTTCAACATGTTTCAACATTTTATAAAAAATATATATTTTATGTAAAATGTAAAATATAAAATATGCTTTATATAAAAGCATTTTCATAAACTTAAACCTCTTAAACTTTTTCTACTTCATCAGTAATGTGCCATGAGTGTTCTATAAAATGAGACCTTAAGTCTGTGCTCCCATGCTTCAAATTTTTATGACACTTTTTTTGACATGGACATTTTTGTCCACTATGGGCCTATGTGTAACTTTTTTTTTCGATGGACAAGGATTAAGATTTGAAATACACTACAAGTGCACATTTAACAAAACTAAGCACACTTCTTTTTTCACGAGTGCAGGAAGGGGGCATGAGAAACAGTGAGCACGAGGGGCAGCTCTCACTGTGGCTGGAGCTTCAGTTTGTTTTCACGGCTCCCATTAATGCTGGAATTATAAAGACGTTTAGCTGTGCTGTCAGTGGCTGTCTGCATTAATCCAGAGAAGACGTCTGCATGGGAACCAAAAAATGAGACACCAAACCCTGCACTAGTGACTATCCCAAACTGTGACACCCCACACAGGACAAGTATAAGAGCCTTCAAAAAATAATCACCGCTACCTGCTGAAACTAACCAGCCGAAGCCTGACCGGCTGAGATAGACGATCGATGATCAGCGACAAAGAGTCTTACTGCCAAAGAGGCAGAGATAAAGAGCAGCTGGGTGCAGGAACGAGCGAACGGGTGTAATTGCTTGAGAAAGAGGTCCCGCTGAGAGCAGGGCTCCTGTGCCTGACAGCGGTGCTGAAGGTTAGCACGTCTCTCTGTCTGTCCTGTCTGACCGATCTCAGCAGCATGGCTCATTCTGGCAGGTCAGACGAGGCTTTTGCATATCAGAGGGGGGTCGCAGGTCTCACTAGGGGCTAAATTACTGAATCGGACAAGGAGTTAATTAAACATGTCGAACGGAGAAACTAGCTCTGCTGTCAGCACCTCACTTACTCACTGAAGTGAACCTCATAAGTGACTCATTTGAATCGAAGCAGCCGCTCCAGACGCCACACAAAAACTGGATTTGCCATTCCAGTCAAGTCTGATGTTACCATATAAATAGAGCTAACGGATTATGTTCTCTAATAATGTCCATTAACATATGCAACGTGCAAATGTTGTCAAATAGTCACTTCTTATTAACATGAGCATACATAGCTGACATTTTATTGTGACTCGTTTTCAGTCTTGGATGAAAGTTTTGTTCCACGGTTCATTCTGGAATTGGTTTCTTATAAGTGATGCTACTTAAGTGAGTTGTATAAGAAGGCTGCATAATGTTTTTGCCTACTTTTTGCATCAAGAGTACATCTACAAAGCTTGAAAATACTGTCTAGATAACCCTTGTGAAAAAGTACACTTTAACATCCTTTATTGCATGAATTCAAGAATACACTTAAATATGAACTGAACTAGTTGCATGTTATTTACAATTAAATGAAAATATATTATAGTTTACATTTTTGTTAAATGGACTTTAACCCCACTTAAAGATATTAAAGTGTACTGCTATGACAAGCATTAATGGTAAACTAAAATATGCTTTAATGTTATTTTTACCGAAACTTGTGTCACGTATTTTTAAATCTTGTTGCAATTACACATTTGTTATAATGAAGTTGCAGTTTAATTACAATTGTCAAGTACATGGTCTTTAGTCAACACATCAAACCAAGTGTAATTTAAAATTTAGAGTAAAAATGTGCACTTTGTAATAAACTCAAACTTAATCATGAAAGAGTCCCTCTTTAAGGCACTTAAGTGGCCTTTAATTTCATTAATATTACATTATTTGCAAGTATAATTTGCAAAAAATGTACCACGAGTGCACTTTAAATACAATTAAGCAGACTTCTTTTTCACAAGGGACTGTAAGCTGTTTATGTTGGTGAATAAAGCTTGTGATTAGACTCCAGATGCATGAAACACAGACCGAGGCGCACATTTGTCTTGCGTTTTGCTGCTTTAGGAAATATTCGTAGAATAAAGCCCATTTGTATTCACTCTGGCAGACGCGTGAAGTTCTTGTTCTTTGAAGTTCTTGTTTACCCAAATCAGCTTTTGTGACTAATTGCACCTGGACGGTTTCCATGGTAACTAAGGATGCCAGTCGTGCATGTTTAATTCATTTCCGTGAGTCTTGAAACGGCTTTAAGTTTTAATGCCCTTTTCTCCTCATAACAGATGGACACAAGCCGCCGCTGTCATTACCGATGTTGTCATGTCCTGTCCTGCATCCATTGTGGCCCGATGTGAAGAGCCAGCTGTCATCCAGAATAAAATCAGCCATGCGTCCTGTAACGCGTGCCACAATGTGAATCATCCGGAAGAGTCTGAGCCACCGCAATCTCTGTAAAGATCTCATTTGTGCGGAGGAGTAGGAGGTGTAAATGTGTGTCTGGGAATTCTCCCAAACCTTAACGGGTTTCAGAGGCTGGCAGGAGGTTTGATAAATACACATTTTTGAAGCCTCTTTGGATATCGGCGGGCTCGATTCATTCATAAATGATTCCTCTTGTTGAGGAGAGGTGTGCTGCTATTTTTCCAAGCGATCAGATGCACACTGATATATCTGTAAGCACATGCTTACAGTAGATAAAAATGAAAAGCCATTCAAATTGAATCGAAAAAGAATAGCTGACTCAAATCATTGCTTACTTCAAACCTGTACGTGCATACAGGTTTATATGTAGCACTTTTCTAGTATTATTAAGTATTATTAAATAGTTAATATGCTAGTAATATGCATGTTAATAAGAAACTGGTTAATAGTGAGAATTGGTCCCTAAACTGAAGTGTCGCCGACATACCGCATTTGATGATCAACATGAGCTGTGATGGGTGTAGTTTGTAAGGACCCGTGTACGGACGTGCTTTTGTTCCAAAGTGGTTTACTGTTGTTTACACATGTTGTTTTAGTGAATCAAGACAGTGACTAAAAAAATCAACTTCACACTGTTGCTGTCAGCAGTGTAGAAACCATCTGTTCTCTATAAAGTGATTATTTTTATACAGAAAGCATTCAAGGATTGTTCTCTTTTTAATCACTGGAGCAGCATGAGTCTATCAGTGACTTGATTTCTACATTTTCACACAGTTTGTTCTGATTGGCGAGTCTCTAATTTTTGTTTTGTTTTCAGTGTGTTAGTATTTGATCATCGTGTTTCAGTACACATGACTGTTTTCAGACACAGTGCAGCACTGCACCCTTTGATGCTTTAAAGAAGAAGTTCACTTCCAGAACAAACATGTTATGAAATTATGTTTCTTGAAGAAAACATTTCAAGAATGTTCTCCATATAATGGACTTCAAAGTTTGAACTTCCAAAATGCAGTTTAAGTGCAGCTTCAAATGGCTCTAAATGATCCCAGCCAAGGAAGAAGGGTCTTATTTAGTGAAATGATTGATCATTTTTTTAAACAAATTGACAATTTATATACTTTCTAACCTCAAATGCTCGTCTCATCCCTGCGATGCGCATGCGTAGTCTGTGTAATCCGGGTAATACAGTTACAGAATGTCGAAAAACTCCCATTTCGTTTTCTTCTTCAACGTCAAAATCGTCCTACATCGCTGTTTTATGTTTTTTTTGTGTGTGTGTGTAGGGCGCATTTGATCTTGCATGTTCACTTTGTAAACACTGCGTCAGTACTTCCGCAGTGATGTAGGATGAGTTCATGCAGACTTAGACAAGATGAGCGTTTGAGGTAACAAAGTATATAAACTGTCAGTTTGTTTCAAAAATGACAGATCGTTTTGCTAGATAAGACCCTTCTTATTCTGCTGGGAATAGAGATATTTAAATGGCATTTAAACTGCATTTTGGAAGTTGAAACTTGGGGGCACCATTGAAGTCCATTACATGGAGATAATTCCTGAACATTTTTCCTCAAGAAACATAATTTCTTATTGACTGAAGAAAGAAAGACACGAACATCTTGGATGACAAGGGGGTGAGTAAATTATCAGTCGTTCTCACTTGTTCTGCAAGTGAACTTCTTGTTTAAGTATAATGCAGGACTTTCACTAATAGTTCATCTTGGCAGCTGTTATAGTAAATATGCAGTAAAAGTTTGAGAGAGTTCTACATGTAATGCTCATTTCATATGCAAATATGTCAGCCAATCACAGAATTGGGCGTTTCCATTAAATGGAGCAATGGTGCGTTTAAATCAGAGGCTACAATCTAGAAAATATCCATTAATATCTAAATTATAAACATTTTTGATGAAGAAACCATAGTGAGGTTATAAATGCACGTCAGGAAACATTAAAAATGCCTTTCATAACCGCTTTAAGTCATTATGTACTGATAATCGTTTTATTCATATAGTGCCTTTCCACAAGCTCAAGGTTGCTTAACAAAGGTAGTTGAAAAACATTTACAAGTAAAATTCCAACCCATTCTCACTCCCAAGCAGTGCTGGGGAAAGTTACTTTTAAAATAATCCATTACAATATTGCGTTACTCCACTGAAAAGTAACTAATTGTGTTACTTAGTTACTCTTAAGGAAAGTAATCAATTATGTTACGTTTGCATTACTTTTTGTCAAAGTGAAGGCCAGGGCCCATATTCACATTCAACAATTCAGCAGTGTCTATTACGACTGTTTCATATCTCTCTTTTCATGCTCCACTGACGTTTATGACGTAAGACTGGTGTTAAGACATTCAAATCTGCATTCATGCTGCTGCTGATCCAGAAAGAGCAAAACAAACAGTCTTTTGAACAGAAGTACTGGGATGAAAGTTTGTAGTTTGGGTATCAACATGTATTATGGCGATCAAAACGAAAGTATCTTAACACTTGTATGTATTGTAACGCTTATTCTCTTCTGCCAGGAGGTGGCAACAACTGCCAGTTTAAAAAAATATTTGTCTTTGAATCATTCATTAGGAGATTCCAACAGTGAAACAAGTCTTTATTAACTGAGACACTGAAAGTCAATTTTAAAATTCAAATTCAAAAAGTGAATTTTTGTTTTGAAATTTTGTTAGAATATAATTTTTTAAAGACCAAAGCAATGAAAATTTTGTCAGAACCATTAATAAATTATTTATTACTTAATTATTTTTTTTTAGGTTTCTTATCTTTTTTCTTCAGAATCATGAAGAATAGTAAACTCCAATTTTCAGTTTATCCAGAATCATGCATATATTTCATTAAAATAGAAGTTTAATTTCATAAAGTAGAAGTTCATATCAAAATGCCCCTATATTTTTTTTCAGATGAATAAAATATAATTTTTCCCTATATATTTCATCATTGAGTATTTCTTTAAAAAAGTTTAAAAATCTTGTCTCGTCTAGTTCTCGTGAACCCAGTCTCATGGGATAAGTGTCTCGTCACACAGTGATTGGCTGATAGGGGAGGGTCTCTGTCAGAGATTTGTTCATAGAAATATTGTAGAGCCGATATTATGTTGCCATATTTAAATAAAGGTTTCAAAATAAAAATGTTGAAGATTTTAAAATGCAGGCTAAGTGTCACTAAATAAAGAAGTATATGTTCAGCTAATTGTCAACCTCTTACATGTGTGCTTCTCGTAAACAATTAGCAGATATGCATATAAACAGCCTTTTAATTAGAGGAATAGAATAATCATGGCTGATAGTAAGACATGCAAATATAAAAGAAACCCAAACTGGGCACAAGAACAGTTGTTACATCTTGCCCAACTTGTTATTGTAAACAAGGATATAATCAAAGGAAAATATAGAGTTGGGATAACCTCCAAAACCAAAAAAGTTGCATGGGAAAAAATGTGCAAATAAATGTGGGGTGTTTCTAAAATGTTTACGTTCCGGGGCAGATTGCCAGCTACAACCATTTTAGCCCTGCTTAAAAAAACAAAACAATAGAAACCATCACAGAATGTTTAATGTTTTTACTGGTTATAATGGGAATTGTACTGGTTTTAATGGTAGCTGTAATGGTGCCTGGTGGTCTCTACTGGTAATTGGTCACCTTCTATATAATCAAAGGAAAATTGTCCCTGACAAATTCTACAACCGTCATAATAACCCTGTTGTTAAGGTGATACCTTTTTTAAAAGCTCATTATCGTCAAATGTTTCCAAAATGTTTTCGTTCCGAGGCAGATTGCTGGCAACAGTCGTTTTAGAAAAGTTTGGGATTTGGTCTTAGTGACAGACGTCTTCACTACTCCTAACATTTCCCAGATTTAGGAGCTAGTTTTAGCACTAAAACGCTTTGTGAAATACTCTTATAGCAAAAAATTAGGAGTCCTAAAATTAGGACTGAAACGGCCATTATTTTCAAGATTTTCTCCTAAATCGGCAAGTTATGAGCTACTTTTAGCCTTAAGATGTTTTGTGAATACGGGCCCAGATTTGTAATTCTGCCACATTGTTGATGACTCCAGCGCTCATCTTTATTATTTTACATGTGAACTTTGGCAGCGCAGAAGAGCGTTTAGCGGACGGTAAAGCAGTTTCCCACTCGTTTTGCATTTGCACACGCACAAGCGCTGCAGCAGCAGCAGCATTCTGATGATGGCGGAGCGGCTCCCGGCTGTTAGCTGCTCAGCATGTGGGCCTCTTTTATCTCAGCCTCCGACTTGGACTGCATGAAGGAAATAATTCATTACCGTGGCTGCATTGATTTATTCCTTCTGCAGGCCTCAGCTAGAGTCTGACTTCAAACAAGTGCTCGAGGCGATGGACTGTTCAGCTCTTCTTTACGCTGCCACCTTCACACACACACTGGCAGCAGAAAGACGCTGTAATCTGCTGAAAGGCTTCGGTGTTCAGCCTCTTGTCACGCAGGCAGAAAATGCTCATGATACAGCAGTTCAGGCTCTGACAGCGCTTTTGTTTACAACTACTTTTCTTAGTTGTATATTTTCTGAAAGGTTTTATGATAAGTATAGCACTTACAAATCATTTGCAAACTATTAGTTACAGTTTATAAACTGTAGTCTCTACATTGTTAATACATTAATGGGTTAGTTCTTCATTCGTCGCTGCAATTGCGAGTTATTATTGTTTAATTGGCTCATATGTGCAGTATTTAAACAAGTAGTAAAGGAGTTCTTAATTATTTTTAATAAAATACAAAATTAAAGGCAATAACCTACCTTTATTAGGCAATAATTGCATTAACTTTGAGCGTTCCTAAAATATTTACAAACACATTAAGCATAAATGATCAAATTTGCTTTACATGCAAAGGCCTCTAAGTACATCTGATGTTTTTCTTTAAAATGAGCATTTCCTTCTGGCTACTAAGTATAGTTTTCTATGTAATTATGGTACTTCTGAATGGGTTGAGGCTGGGATTTAGCACATTTGAAGTGAAAGTACTTGAACATGTATTATTTGTGGAGAGCATTTTTGACCAAGATGGCTTTTAGAGGCTTCTGCATTAGAACTCTTCATAAACATTACTTTTCATGATAACTGCATATTTTCTGAGTGGTGGATCTCTCTTTAGGATTATGGATAGTGTTGTTTAAAAAAAAAAAAAAAAGTATTTATAATGAAGTTTGCACTGGTCTAGTGATGAAATGTTTATATATTATTGTTAAAAATCCATTTCTCTGCATCATGATGGATTATCATGACAGCATAATGATCAGGATTCTCCCAAATTTTACCATTTTATCCCGCTGTCATCACCTTTAAATATTTTCCCGTATTTCTCCCGCATTTTCAACCTTTCTATAAAAAAATCCCACTGGGCGTATTTTATGTTTGCTACATTTGCCTCCAGTAAAACTCCCGTAATTTGTATGGCCCAAACCTTATTATATGAATAATCACGTCAACATATTCCAAGGTTGTCCATTTGCCAGATCTTGTATGAAATGCATCCATTTCACACAGTCGACACATACAAATTTCTACTCATTTGTCTCCTTAACTTGGCAACCTACAACCCAGTGATGCTGTTGATATCTGCACAGGTAGTACCGCAGGAAGAATCACTGGTAAACGTGGTGAATTGAGATATAACTTCCACTTCAAAAGGCTATGGTTGAATGAATTAAATATGAGCACTGCAAGTTTCAAGGTCAGGTGCTGCACTGCTTTGTTTACTACGGTTATGGAGGAAACGTTTATATTCCTGGAGAAAAGTGCCATCTGCTGGCAGAGAATGAATTAACATTTTTCAATAAGCCCTTCTGCTCTGTTTAGACCAAAGCCAAAAACGGCCCTTATGTTTTATGCAGAAAACATGCAGTAATAAATGTAAACCGGTGGATCAAGAAGATAATGAATTAATAAAACTCTAAAGATATAGCCTACACTAAGATATTTATATTTTACTAAATTAATATAATTGTTTGATAATAATTGTTTAAATTAAATTAAATGAATATTAAATTACTTTTCACTTCACCACAAACACTAACTGACTGCATCTCTAGATTTTTAATTTACTTACTTTTTAGTCTTAAAGTAGTCCACTTCCGAAACAAAGATTCACATACCATGTACTCACCCCCTTGTCATCCAAGATGTTCATGTCTTTCTTTCTTCAGTTGTAAAGAAATTATGTTTTTTGAGGAAAACATTTCAGGATTTTTCTCCATGTAATGGACTGATATGGTGATTTTAAACTTCCAAAATGCAGTTTAAATGCGGCTTTAAACAATCCCAAATTGTTTGGGGTTGTAAACAATCCCAGCCAAAAAAGAAGGGTCTTATCTAGCATAACGATCAGTTATTGTAATAAAAATAATACAATTGATATACTTTTAAATGTCAAACTCTTGTCTTGTCTTACTCTGCCTGGACTGTTTTTTTCTGGTTCATGAGAGTTAGGGTATGTCAAAAAACTCCCATCTCATGTTCTTCCTCAACTTCAAAATCATCCTATATCACTGTTTTACCTTTTTTGTTAAGGGTGTTTGATCTTCTTTGCTTGTTCACTTTGCAAAGACTGTGTCGGAACTTCTGCAGTGATGTAGTGTCATGAACCCACTCCTGAACGTCAGTCGGCTTGCCACCAGAGATCGCTTCGACATTCTCACCACACTGACTGTTATACCACACCCCGGACTACGTTCCCCATCAGCCATTGTGGCCATCACCTGCATCCAATCAGAGACACTATTTAAACCCCAGTCTTCCTGTCACGGATGGCCGGGTATTGGATTGCATTTAGCACATGTGCGTGTGTTAGAAACTCTTACGGAGCCAGTTAGTCAGTTCATTTGTGTTCCTTAGTCTAGTCTAGCCTTGTTTTGTCCCTAGTCAACCGAGTCTTGATCCTTCGCTTCGTTATAACGTCTTGTCTATTTTGCTGCCAGCCTATCGGAACTCTTGCCTGTCTATTCGGATTATTCTATTGCCTCGCCCTTCGGATAACGTTCGCTGTGGATCGACCCTTGCCTGTGTTACGGACTACTCTTTCGTCTTGCCGTCTATACACCTGTTTGCCATTGTTCTGACCCTGCCTGCTATGACCATGTCTTTGTCGATGTCCTCTAATAAAAGTTCGCAAATGGATCCACCCACTTCACGCTTCATTCCTCACTCCGTAACATGTAGGATGATTTTGAAATGATTTTTGAAGTTGAGGGAGAAAATACGATTGGAGTTTTTCAACATACCCTAACTGTATTTAAATTGTATTTTTTTAATGAAAATAACCAATCGTTTCGCTAGATAAGACCCTTCTTCCCGGCTGGGATCGTTTACAACTGCATTTGGGATCGTTTGAAGCCGCATTTAAACTGCATTTTGGAAGTTCAAAATCGGGGCACCATATCAGTCCATTATATGGAGAAAAATCCTGAAATATTTCCCACAAAAAACATAATTTCTTTACGACTGAAGAAAGAAAGACATGAACATCTTGGATGACAAGGGGGTGAGAACATTATATGTGAATCTTTGTTTTGGAAATGGACTTCTTCTTTAATAGCAAGCAGCTGGAGAGCAGCGTACCACTAACATTGTGCGTTTTATCTCCTCCTGATATCACACTACTGCTGTGGCTGCGACGTAATGTCAGCTCCTCCCTGAACAGCACGATTCCTTCTTAGTCCACTCTGGTGTCTGTTAGAACTACAGAAACTAGTGCTGTGATGAAACAGACATGTAGGGCTGAGAGGAAGTGCAGTACTGGCATATAAAAACTGCAGAAACGCAATATTGATTCAAATATTTCAGTATCAATATATCGAAAGCAGTTGCTGCCTTGTTCAGAAGGAGAGACTTCTTTCAAAAACAGTGAACTTTCAAGAACTTTCTTGCTTACTTTTTTTTCCCTTGGAGAATTATTGCTCTATTGCTCTAGTGAGTGTGCTGTGTAGCTCAAGTGTGATGTTACCATGACCAACATCTGTGCACCACAAACAGCAGTCAGCACCTCTCGACCTACAGTCAACGGACAGCTTAGTTTATCGTCATCGTCAATCTAAAAGCATCAGACATTCGAACTTGTTGCTGTGGCAACTGTGTGAAGCTGATGTCACGCATGCACAGGTTGAAGATGCCTTTACACAGAAATGATCACTGAATCCTTGCATGGAAATGGCTTAAGTATATCAGCAATCAGTCCAGCTTGATTGCACGTGAGGAGAAAATCGAGAAGCACTTTGCCCGACTGATTATTCCATAATGCAGCCATTTTGAGCAATGATTATCAGCTGATTAATGGTGCAGTGTTCAGACTTACAGTGTGGGTTTGAAGTGTTGCTTTAATTGGGCCACTGACAGTGCAGGAAAAATCACATTCATTTTCTCCAGAGAAACAGATTTTTAGCTATAATGGATCAAACTTTCAAGAAAGACCTACAATGAGCTCTAATTACCAATGACAAATCATTTACTTGCCCTCACTATACTTTCAATGTACACACATATATTTTGCAATAAAGTACTGTACTGTGTAAAAAGTTCAGATCGTTTTTTAAACCTTCAGACAAAATGTAAGGCTTTCATGACCTATATAATATGATATAGTGAGAATGTAGAGGAAAAACACCTCATATTGAGCAAAAATATGAAATGCTGGTGTTTATATGGACAAAAAGTGATGAAATTCTGATTCTTGTAATATAAATCAATGCGATCCTTATAACAGTAAAGCAGATGCTTACAAAAAAATATAGAAATATCAGTCGTCACTCTATATCTGCAATAATATGTCTTAGTAAGATATTTAAATGCTTAGTTTGATTATCAAAACATATAGCAATGCAATGCAATGATGATTGAGAGGCGAACCACTAAATGCTCCTCAAAAGCCTGATGAACATATTTTAGATTAACTGATTTTTCTAAAAATTATGATTGGATAATCAAGTAAAGCTAAATTTCCTCAGTCTAGTAAGTGCTCATCTTAAAATATTACTAACAATATCAAAGTTTTTCTGTGATGTGATGTCACAGTCAGTAACGTCACAGTCTGTGGATGCACGCTTGGCGAGATGTCTGTGATATGTCAAGTTTGTGTGAAAGATCTTCATATACGTCTTGAGATTAGCAAGTATCACCTAATGTATCTTGCTGACATATAATTAGGTGAAAACCCCAGGCCGCTCATTATCCCATTATAGCTGTGAATCTCAATACAAACTGCCAACGGGTCTATAATAGCTTGTCAGCACTTCTGATTGCGTTTGACATGAGTGTGCTGAGACGTCAACATCACTTTCATTGCCATCATAATACCCTCCTCTACACGGCTGCTCATAGATCTCTCGAGTCCAGGTCCACATTTGTTTTGACTGAACTCATATTTTCACAATATAAAATCAGTTAGCTTCAGATTTCATCATCGTTCATTTTACCTCATGATTGCACTGCGGTGTCTTGGGACATCGAATTTTACCAAAGTTTGTGCGTGTGTGTTCAGGTTCAAACTGTGGTCACACAAATAAAAATGTGGCGCTATAACAGGAATAACAGAAAAATGTCTTGTGGCAACTGTTGGACCAAATGACCTGAAATTTGTCATGCAGTTTCTTTGTCCAAGGCATCATCACTGTCTGTGAGGACATTCACATATCTTGAAAAACATGGCCGCCATCGGCCGATCAAATTTCAGCAGCTATTAGACAGGTCTGATTGGAATGAAACTTAGTGGGCCTGTTTAATTTATGGCACTAGAGCAGGTCTCTACGCTTACTTTTCTTTATAGGAGCACCTTCTAATCAATAATCAAAAAATCTGATCAAAAATTAGATTGCGCATTACGAGGTGATATTTGACTCCTTAAAGTGAATTAAAGAGGAATTTTTTTTTTGCCTTTGTAATAGCATTTTTCTAACTTTATTAAAAGTATGTCATCTTTAATCTCAAATTTGTAAAAAAAAAAAAAAAAATATATATATATATATATATATATATATATGAGTTTGTTCTGTTTCTTCATGTCATTCCAGACAGACTGGATGATAGTGAGATCAGATCTCTGTGCAGAGCACTCGCTGTTGTCAGACTCCTTGTGCAAACAAAAATCTCACTGGATTATTACGATTAATGGCAAAATGAATGTTTGGAAATGTAATCTGATATTTCCTACTGACACACTACAGCAAAAGACTTTTTTTTTTAGCTGATGAAAATACTAGTGGCCTAAGACTTTTGCACAGTACTGTATATATTATAAGCTTTTTAAATATTCTAATTAACACAACAGAATAAGAACAAGTAGAATAAGAATAAGTTACCACCCAAATGAAATCAGTATTACAAATTTAATTTGTACTACAGAGGTGGCACAAAAGTGGCACAAAAGTGGCTTATAGGTGTATTTTCATGTGTTTAATGAGGCTCAGAGGTGGTCTTTTTCGTCACTGATTTAGACTTGCTAAATAAAACGTGTAATATCTTTTAATGTATGCACTCAAAAGCCTAAAATGGCTTTAAAGGGCCATGAAATCCCCTGTTTTAGCAGTGGTTAGTTCTTCTCTCAAATGCATGCTGAGGTTCACCATGACATGCGACAAATAAACATATTTAACAATGTTTTGCACAGCTGTTTGCATTGCACTTTGCATCAGAAATATATATAACATGCTATTGCATCTTTAATCATTTAAAAGGCTTTTTTTGCAGCGGTTATATAAGCTGTTTGATCGGTGATACATCAAGGAGCTGTAAAGATCAGTTACGTTCACGTTGTGGATGAATCGTGTTTGTGTTGAAAATTTGGGGTATATGGATTTGAATTTATCGCACGCAGAAACTGTTACAAAGCAAAAACAAACGCTTTTTTTTAATCCATGAACACATCTGTCACTTTCTGTACACACTGTTTGAAGCGTCTGTCTTAGCAAATTAACAAGTGCAGTTGTGAATTAAGCATATTCTATTAGGATAAGGACACACAGACACAATACATTATCAGAGAACTATTGTCATTTATCATGTCACAATCTGCAACGCCAGCCCGATGCATCATTGTATTGCATTGCATTATATATTTTGATCATCTTACTAAGACATTATTGGAAATATAGAGTGATGACTGATATTTATATAATTTTATGTAATTATCTGCTATACTGTTCTAAATATCTCACTGATTTACATAAAAGCATCTAAAGGCCATATAAATATCAGCGCCTGCACCAAATGACATATTTTTCTCAGTTTGTCTCTCTGAATAAAACTCAGCTTTATTTTCTCACTGTATCATACTATGTGAGCCATAAAAACAATTCTTAGCATACTCTCATCATTAGACTCTGGGACCTTACTCTATATATACAAATGAGCATTTGGTATTGTTAATTTCTGCTAATTATCTGCTAGTCATCTTCATTTACACTTCATGCCATGAATCTGGGCCTTTATCGATTAGCACAGCATGTTTGCTCTAGAAGCAACAAAAAGCAATCTCCTCCATTTCAGTGTATCCAGCTTTGTCATTACATCTGAGTCCAGCGCTAAGCCTGGATATCTGCCGTCATATTGCAACAAAATGGTTTGTAGGCCTTATATTTGATCAGAGAAGAGGAAACTCCTAAAGCAAGGTTAGATTGACCTTTTTTTCTTGATATTGCGTTTTCCGAAAACTGATTTACTGCGGAAAACACGTGGCTGATTTCCTGTAGGAATGCAGGAGAACGTGGAGGTTTGCTGTTGAACGAGAATCTCTGATCGAATGTGTCTGTTTCAACAGAACAATCTGCTGCGTTCAGACCCTCGTACATGCTTCGTCTAAATACTGTAGGTCAGAAAAAAATCCCTGAGCAATCACATTAGTATGTTCATAAACACAACTGGAAGCTCTCGCCATCTGTACGTGTCACCTGACTGCTGTTGTGCTGTCATGAGTGATGACACCTGCCGCCCGAGCCTGACACGACATGATAGCTGCCGCTCCCTGACACGCTGCTACTAATGTGTGTGATCCTTTGTGTCAGGCAGGTCACACGCATGGCTAAAAGTGTGTTTCATTTTAAAATGATTTAAAATGATTTTTGCAAACACCACATATACCATCTTCAGATCAGGTAATCTTTTACTTAATTTCTTAAGTGCAAAATCCCATACTGAAAGAAGTAAACAGTTGAATAGTTAATTTTTAATGTCTTTTTTGAAAGTGATGCATAAATGGCCAAATAAAAATGGCCAATTAAACAGGATTCAGGGCAAACAAGTATTTCAATAAAATGTAAATACAGCACACAGAGAGATAAGCGAGCACTTCATTATAAACTATACTTTACATTTGATCATATTTGAGCACTGAACATGCTAGTTTTTGGTTTGTTTGTAATGAAAGTCTTTATTACACCCACAGTGGTTTATTAGAGTAGGAAATGAAAGAATCAGCTCATGGTCATTCAGCGTCGGCCCGTTTTAAGTGGTTTGTGCCGGTAAACATCATTTCTGCTTAGTGTCAGTCCAAGAGTGTTTACAATACAATAATCAATGGTAATTTGCCAGGAGTCTGTTTTCATTTGTTTGAAAAGATAATGGAATATGGAGGCTGTAATTGGCCTGTTATTGGAAACTGTGGAAGTATGAGCTGCAGGTCAAGTCAAGGCAAATTTATTTGTATAGCGCATTTTACAATACACAATACACAAATAATACAATGAGTTAAATATTGGTCAGCCAGTACTTAACTAATAAACATTTATCAGAAAGTGTAAAAGACTTTATTCCCAAATGTGAATAAAGGCTTTTTTTAACATTATTCGAGTGCCTTTGACTTATGAGTTTTTTGATGTTAAGAAATACTTTCACATATGTGACCCTGGACCACAAAACCAGTCTTAAGTTGCTGGGGTATATTTGTAGCAATAGCCGTCTTTTTTTTAATCGCAAAAATCATTAGGAAATTAAGTAAAGATCATGTTCCATGAAGATATTTTGTAAAATTCCTACTGTAAATATATGAAAACTTAATTTTTGATTAGTGATATACATTGTTAAGAACTTTATTTGGACAACTATAAAGGCAATTTTTTTGCACCCTCAGATTCCAGATTTCCAAATTGTTGTATCTCGAACAAGTATTGTCCTATCCTAACAAACCACACATCAATGGAAAGCTTATTTATTTAGCTTTCAGATGATGTATAAATCTCAATTTTGAAAAACTGACCCTTATGACTGGTTTTGTGATCCCTGTTCTGTGTCTGGTTTGGGACTTTTATGTTGAAATTTTGGTCTGTTTCCTGTTTTAGTTTGATAGTCAGGTTGCCAGGTGTTTCTTCCCTGATAGCACACGTACATCTCGGAGACGTCTATTTGACGTCTACATTTACATCTGCAAGATGTATTTTTTAGATTGTTTGCTCATCTGCAATACAAAAAGGATGTTTCCTATATGTCAAATAGATGTCTATTAGATGTCTTTAAGATGTTTATGATTTAGAATGTATGTAAAACTGACATATTACAGACGTCTGTCAGATGTTTGTACACAGCAGATGCTTTTCAGATCAAGTGATCTTTAACAGACATCTTGCAGACGTATGTGTGCTATCTTGCTTGCTTCTTTTATTGCCATATCTTTAGATCTTGTTTAGTTGGTGTTTATTTCCATTCCTGTTTGTGTAGTTTGTTTTGTTTGATAGTTGATAGTTAATTCAGTCATAGTTAGTTAATGGTGAGAATTGGTCCCCAAACTAAAGTGTGACCAGATTATGTTATAAACTCCTAATTTGCTGCTTATTAATAGTTAGTAAGGTAGTTGTTATGTGTAGGTATGGATTAAGAGATGTAAAAAATTTGGTCATGCAAAACAATATCCACTTTTTAAGTACTAATAACAGACAATATGTTAATATATGCATGCTAATAAGCAACTAGTTAATATTGAGAAGTGATCCATAAACTATAGCTACTGAAGCTTGGAGACTATAATAGCATAAGAACTTAATTTGTCTGATTATTATTAATGAATTATACCCCTTGTTGATCACTGGCGCATTCAAACTGAGTTCTGCTGATTTGATTGTATTTTAAAGACACTGTGAGAACATGCCATTAGTGAGCACACACATTTTTTTTCCATTTACAGGTTAAAATTTGGTAAGTGTTCCAAACCTGTCCTGGTTGAGTAAACAGCCGTTGGGCAGGTAATTAATCACAGCGCGTGCCCTTCACGTCCCGCTGCGGTCTACAGGGAGCAGGTGACATGCAGTGCTAAGCAGCGTTCTCTCATCTCAAAGAAGTGTTTGTTCTAGAGCTCCACAATACATTGGATGGCAGCTTTGAAGTTTGTGGTTGTAAATTGTTGATAAAAAGCTTGAAGGGTATGAAAGAGTTGCTTTTTGTTGATGCATCTTTCGGTTGGGTTTTTATTGTGTAAAGTCATTAGTGTGATGTTCAGTGTTTTGTTTGTGTGCGGTAGAAGATCAGTGGAACATCAGCAGGTAATCAATCTTGATGCAGGGGGAACTAGTTCTTCACTAGTTACATGCTTTTTGGCAAATGAGTTCTCACAAACTTTGTAGTCTTTTGTGATTAATGATTTTTAATAATCAAATAGATTTGCTAATGAATATTTTAGACGCATTTAAGGATTTTCACGCCGTGCTTAACCACAGGTTATCAGCGTTTGAGGAAAGATGCCAAATGTTGACAGAAAACATGTGAATTGGACTGAAGATGGAAATACTTTAGTTTGAGATCTAATTCTCACTATTAACTGGTTGCTTATTAGCATGCATATTTTTTTCTAGCATATTGGCTGGTTATCAGTACTTATAAAGCACATATTAATGTCCTGTTCTGCATGACTGTATTTTAGATCCCTTAATCCACCCCATACCTAAACTTAACATCTACCTTACCAACTATTAATAAGCAGCAAATTAGGAGTTTATTGAGTCAAAAATCATAGTTAAGTTAGTTAATAGTGAGAACTGGTCCCCAAATTAAAGTGTGACCAGGAGACTGTTTTGGAGTCTCTCTATCTATCTATCTATCTATCTATCTATCTATATCGTATCTATATAATGTGTGTGTGTGTATCTGTATGTATGTATGTATGTATTTAGTGTATACAGTGGTGGAAATGGCCAAAATTCAGTGGAGGAAATCTAGCTTGGAAGTGGAGTTGGGGGGATAATAATGGTACTTTCTGATGTCCTTTCGGCTGTATTTGATTATAAAACCTTTTATAATCTATAATAACACTAAACTTATTTCATATTTTCTCTAAACCTTCTTGGATAATAAGACAGGCACCTGCAATTATGGCCAAATTAAAAATTTGTTGTATGTTGTATAGGAACACCTTCTGATGACAGAAATTAATCTTCCCATTATAAAACAATATTTGACTTCTTGAGTTTTTTTACTTTTGTAATGGCATTTTTCAAACTTTATCAAATGTATGTCATCTTTTGTGACAAATTTATTTTTTTTTTTTTTTCCAAAAATTGTAATTAAACAATACATTTTATTAAAATAATATGAAACAATCAGGCAGAATAAATTTCCAGTCAAATAAAATCAGCAACAACAATTCACCTTTGCACGGCACAGAAGAGCACAAATGAGCACAAAGAGATTTTTTGACAAGATTCAGAGATGGCATTAATTCATTTAATAATAACAATGTTATAAGATTCATGTTTTAAATATAAAGTTATGAATATAGAAATGTTAAACAATTTAAATGACTTAATTTATACTTAAAAATTCAAAAACATAGATTCATTTATAAATCAGACAACAGTGTTCCTAAAATTTAAGTAAATTAATATTTTCATTAATAAATGAAAATAAATTCAGTTTCACTTTTGCAAACTCTCTTTATAATCATTAAAAACTGTCACTTGTCTTAGTTCATCACAGTCTCACAAACTTGCTTTTTAATTAATGAAGCTCCCTAGAAATCAAAAATAAATCAAATAGAACTAACCTTGGTACTGAAATGCTGTTTTTTTTTTTTTTTTAGGACATACTCAGAATTTGTGCTCTGCAGTTAACCCATCTAAGTGCAGTGCACACACACACAAACAAACAGTAGTGAGTAGTGAACAAACACACACACCCAGAGCAGTGAGCAGCCATATTGCTATCCCAGGGACTGGTTATTCACTCCTCCCACCTTTAATCCCTGCCGGATCTGGGACTCAAACCCGCAACCTTTCGGTTACAAGCCCAATTCCCTAACCATTAGGCCACAGCTGCCCCCATTCACTCCACAGACTCCGTCCCCCCACATTCCCCCCATTTCCAGCTCTGAGTGTGTACACTAAATAAGTCAAGTTTACTTTATTGCCTCAAACAAAGTAGTTCATGTAGTTTGCATGTTTAGCAAACAAAGTAGATCGTGTTTTGAGTTTACTACCACTTTGTTTATTTCTAGGTTACCTGAAAACTTTAGTAACTCAGTTTTCCTGGTTTAAATTACTTCAGGTCACTTAAAGATTTAAGCAGACCAAACTCAAAGTTTTATTCAGAACTGCCAGACAAAAGAGTGTCTGGGAGCATTTGCTGGGGAGTGTTATGCATTTATTTGTTATGTACAATTATTAAACTGCAAACACCACTCATATACTGTGTGTATTTGAAACTCAACTGAAATAAAAGAAATTATTAAACTATAAACATCAATTTAACTCAAATCTCTTAGCAAGTAATCCATGAATTAATGTAACTAGCAAATAGACATGACTGTAATGACAACTACACAGCTACTGCCTTCAAAATAAAGCAACATGCAGCATAATGTCATTGTTTTTTTGCCCATTCTTGACATAAATACAGACTCTACCCTTCAGTGCAATTGCAACTGAAACCCTTTTAAATCCCAACATAACAGAATCTGTATATTCACTCTAAAATGTTCCAGGACAACAGCAGTTCAACAAGATATTTCTGATATTTCCAGGTTTTCAATGACCGTAGGATCCCCGTTGTGTCGTCCCATCATTCTTCAGTCTGTTTTCTGTTTCTCTGAGGCATGAAATACTGAAACTGAATGTTGTAGCAGGATGAGGAGCACTATAGTTTCCTTATCAGTCTTCACCTGCTGCACTCGTATATGAGAACACTTTGTATTACTGAAAAGAAAGAAGATTGGAAAACTAGAATGAAAAGTAGCAGGGGTGGATCTACCGGGGTGGCACAGGGTGCCCCACCCCACCTGCCACCCCAAAAATATCACAGATTAAAATATACATGTAAGCAGTGTTTCATATGCTACATTTCAGCCGCGGCGTTGACAGCGTGAGGCAAAATAATGGCAAAAAACACGTTTTTCAATAAACTGTGCACAGTGGTTGCACGCGCACGCAGCGCACCTGTGTAGTCGCCTTCATTAACAAATGACTCTTATGAAACAAATCTTTTTGTGTCAAGAACACAAAGTGCGGCCCAGTTCACTAACGAATTGTTTTTACATTTGTTCGTAAATCAGATCATTACTGCTTCTAGGCTAACTCAGAAGTCCTTTGAGAAATCTAATCTTTGGTGCATTTGAAGGCATCTAGCTTGAGACATTTATTTATATTAATATACAGTATATGTAATAATATTATATTATTTTTATTTTATTTTTTTAATGCAGCCTCCGAGTACTTCGTGTCAAGTCATTTTTATTTCATGGGATGGAAATTAATTGGATCCGTAATTGAGGTTGGCCCTTCAGGGCAGGATGGTGGAACAAATGTCAACATTTCTTAAATGCAGAGCGCAGCAGAGCCATCCCGACCCCGTGGGCTCACGCACACCCGTGCATTATGAAAGCCAATCTAATCACAAGTGTGATATTCTCCTCCCACCATCTCAGAGCCTTTCTTTGGCCGAGACAATAACCACATCCTCACGAGGATCTCCTGCTGATGATCATTTTGGCAATCTGCCACTCACAGCTCCTGTGTTTCCAATATATTTACCCTGAACATATCAAAAAACAAAGCAGTCACAGTCTTAAGTAAGGCGTAATATACAGTCAGATTATTTCATCTTTTATGTAATTTACGCCCTGCAACTGACCAATCACAATCAAGTGATTCAAGTCAAGTAGTGAAATGTTTAAATGGGACTTATTTCTGTTGTGTCAAATAGAAAGTGTGTTTGTGTGTGCATGTGTGTGTACTGAAGATACCTCAGCATGTTCATTTCCTCAGGGGCATGAACGTATGTTTTGATCTACTCATCTAGCTATATAAAGAAATAAGAGCAGTTTGGTGTGAAAGAAGTTTTTCTGTTGTGCATGTGTTAGCAGCCCTGCAGTTACGCTGTTTGCACTCTTAAGATTGTTTGCAGCCAGCAGGTGTTGTGCTTTATGGGGGTGTTGCTGTTTAATCTTATTTTAGGCACAAAGCACACTGAAACACCTTTAATAAATCCACATGCCATGAGTGCGAGAGATCTGACAGCTCCTGTGTGTCACATGAGAACTGGTATAAACACCCAGTCAATGTACCGAACACACTCACGAAAGCCACTTCAGTTCATGCACAGTGTTCATTTGAGTAATGAAACACATGGAGATTTTTAAATCAGCTGCTCTAAGCATGTTCATTATGTGTCTTCAAGTGAGGGTTTTTTTTTCTGTTTACTGTTTGATCATCACGTTATTTTACATATGCATCAGCTTACATACGCAATCACTTGTTTCTGCTTCTTCTTCATCGTGTTTTGATCCAGACGTTCAATACTCTTTCAGAAGATGTGTAAATTCTGCCAATGGCGGGAAAGCGTTGTCTCATAAATAACGGAAAATTACATCAATGCTGTGTGAAAGAGAGACTCGTGGAGAAATCAAAACAAATGAGCAGTGAACAAATGAGCAACATATACTGTGTCAAAATTCAAAATGTAGATTTTTTTATTTTTATAACATACGCAACATCACATGACTACAATTGTTGTTTTCCTGAATATCAGCACGACTGCAAATATGACATCGATTTATGCAACAGTAGTTCAGTAAACAAGCAGTTAACATTAAGTGACTTATTTATTGCTTAGAAACAATATTGACTCATAAAAATAGTTCCAAACAAAGACCAAGGCAGAACAGTCACACATCTCCATTGTTTTTACATTTGTTCGTAAATCAGATAATTCCTGCTTCTAGGCTAACTCAGAAGTCCTCTGAGAAATCTAATCCCTACCGGATATGTCTGAGATTCATCACTTAATTGTTTGGTGATCCGATTCTCTGACCGCTCGCTCCACTTTCATCATATAGGCCTTTTTGCCATATTCAACGAAACATTAACATGAAATCCATAAGAAGATGCCGATCACGGACACTGATAGCAGAGTTAGGTAAGAATCTAGTCCTATTGCAGTTTTCTCGATTGTTAACATTATATAACTGATTTTAGTTGGCCCATTTTCCCAAACCATTCATTCAGTTCTCAAAAAAAAATAGCAAGTTAAACATTAGGTAGCAAAATTGATGACACACCAATCAGAATCTCTGCATGCTAACAGTGGAGAGAGGAGAGAGCAGAATGAATCAACACAGGTTTTATACTTATACAATAATAATTACAGTACAACAAAGGCCAAGGCAGAAGAGTCACACATCTCCACAACCCGGGGTGTAATTACTGAATGATTCAGCATATCTGAATGAATCAGATGAGTCAGTGAGTCATTCATAAAGACATTCATTTGATTCATTTGTGAATGCATCAGCCATTTGAAAGAATTGACTAAATGAATGATTCAGTCGATCACACTTGCCGCCACTTACTGGCAGTAATTACATATGCAAAAATATAATTGCATTTTTACCAGGTTTGTCAGGTTTTCACAACAAAACCTGCCCAACTGCTACTCAATATTAGCCCAAAACTAGCCCATTCACATTTCGAGGGGGGTGCCCCAGTGAAGATCGCGTCCCGGGGGGGTTAAATACATGTTCCCATTCCAGGGTCTAAAAATATTGGAGTCGCTTCAACCCACAAACATGAAAAACAACCCATGGCAACAGTGTTAAAGTAACCCAATTCTGTGGGAAAACCGCAGACTTGACAACACAGATTTTTACCAACATATCATTTGTATATTCAAAAAATCATTTAAATTATTTATAAATTAATAAAATAAAATTAAGTTAGAATGATTGTGTCTTATCATTCTAACTTAATTTGTTGATAAAACTTAAGATAAGATTTAAGACGAATACATTTAATAAGGTTGCCTTAGAAATCAATTTACGAAGCAAGTATCACAAATGCAGAAATGAGCAATCTCAATATTTAAGCAGATACATTTGAAAAATAATGTGATGATAAACAAACAGCATATAAATGAAAAATGTTACTAAGTGAAATGTCGATCCAGGAAGTGGTAAAAGGCTGTAAAACTTTGGGATCTACTGCATCTTTGCTTTGATCACCGTACAGAATAGTGTTTTTGTTGTGTTTTTTTTTGTCACGAAACTTACCTACGTTCAAGTGTTGATTAAAAAAAGAATGCTGGAAGCTAGAATGAAACAGTATTTTTTTTTTTTTTTTTTTTTTTTTTTAAATAGAGGTGCTGTTCTTTATTTTGATGTATTGCATGTTCAGATATTCATAAAAAAAATATTCTGGGGGCCATGAAATTTTAGTAAAAATGATAAAAATGCTGGTGGTGGCTGGCAACTATTTTCAAAAACACTGGCGGGGAAAGAGTTAAGGACAAGTATATGTGAAGGCTTAATGTCAAGCCCTGCAAGTACTACAAACTCAAAATCGAATAGTCTTACTTATTTAAAATATTGAAAATGTTATAACTCAAACAATTTAAGGTAACTAATTGCCATTTTTTTCCTCATTACCTCTTTTTTTTCCAGCTTTTTGGGTTAATAGTGTAAGACATAGACAACCAGTCATTGTGTCTTAAAGACACAGCTGTAAACGTCACATCAGCATTATCAGCTGCTCATAAGATGAGTCATTGTGCCACTGTGGAGAGGCGTTGAAAGAAGTTCATCTGTTATAAAGTCACATACTGTATAAAGACGCTCTGGCTGTTGATGCACCTTTCCTTTCTGATTGAGGAGGCACTTTGAGTGTGCTTAGCATTTGTCTGAAAAACCCTGCAGGAAGCTTTCATTTAGGTGGGAAATGAGCGCTCTCGCCTTTGGCTGGTGCCGGCAATAAGAGCTAGCTTTGATGGATCAATAGTTTGCAAATCCCGGGCAAGTCAATTACTTGTGTGGAGGGGCTATTTTTGGGCGAGAGGGGAACACAAAGAGTCATTACAGAGATAATGTCATGTCAACCCTATCCAGCGGGAGGGCAGCCATGGGCAATGGATATGTCATCCGTCTGTCTGCATCTCTGCCTCAGAGACTATGCTCTGTGTGTGTGTGTGTGTGTGTCTGGGTGGTAAACAATTTCAAACCAGGCCTTTTCTGCTGGGGAAAATCAACATGGTGCCAGGAAAAAGAAAAGTGTTTCTTATTGCTGGAGGCTAAAAATGAGAAGCACAACGACGAGGAATCTGCTGAATCCTGAAAGGGAGATGCTAGGTTTTATATTTGCTGTAAAATGCGAAGCTGTTTTTGGGTTTAGGGTTTGAGGGCTGAGGCGGTGCGTGGATGCATTCACTTTTAGACTCCTGTGAGGAGAAGTTGTCTTCGCTTTTGTAAAACTTCCTACTCTGAAGTGCTATTCTAAGGCTACGTACATACCAGTTTGGTGTAAGTTATATTTGACAAAAGAAATATCATCACCTGGGGATGCAATAATGAGGTGCTGCACTTAGTTACGCTGTCAGTTTTTGACTGACTGTAACAGTAAATGGAAATTACCGTTGGACAAACTGTTCAAGATTTAACCTTGTAATGCCTGGCAGAATTTTTAAGATTACCACAGTTTTTTGAAATTGAGATTTATCCGAAAACTAAATAAATAAGCTTTCCATTGATGTATGGTTTGTTAGAATAGGACAATATTTGGCCGAGATACAACTATTGTATGAAAATCTGGAATCTGAGGGTGCAAAAAAATCTAAATATTGAGAAAATCACCTTTAAAAATGTGCAAATGATGTTCTTAACAATGCATATTGCTAATCAAAAATTACGTTTTGATATATTTAAAGTAGGAAATTTACAAAATATCTTCATGGAACAAGATCTTTTCTTAATATCCTAATGATTTTTGGCGTAAAAGAAAAATCAATAATTTTGACCCATACAATGTATTTTTAGCCATTGCTACAAATATACCCATGCTACTTATGACTGGTATTGTGGTCCAAGGTCAAAATTTAAGAACAATTGTACTAACAAATATTTTCAAAGGTTGAAAATTTTTATTTATTTATTTATTTATTTTTTATGAGACTTACACTACCGTTCAAAAGTTTGGGGTCAGTACATTTTTATTGTTTCTTTTTCTTTTTTTTTTTTTTTTTAAAGAAATTAATACTTTTATTCACCAAGGATGTATTAAGTTAATAATTAAAAGTTTATTAAAAGTTAATAATAAATAATTTACATTGTTATAAAATATTTCTATTTTGAATGAACACTGTACTTTTTAAACTTGTTATTCATGAAAGAATCCTGAAAAAAAAAAAAAAAAAATCACAGGTTCCAAAAAATATTTGGCAGCACAACTGTTGATATTATCCAACATTGATCATTCTAATAATAAATCCGCATATTAGAATGATTTCTGAAGGATCATGTGACACTTAAGACTGGAGTAACAGCTGATAAAAATTCAGCTTTTCATCACAGGAATAAATTCTATTTTAAAGTATGTTAAAATAAAAAACATTATTTTATATTGTAAAAACATTTTGCAATATTACTGTTTTTTTTTCTATATTTTCAATCAAATAAATGCAGCCTTGATGAGCATAAGAGACTTCTTTAAAGACTATTACAAGTCTTACTGACCCCAAACTTTTGAACGGTAGTGTATATGGCTCATATAGTAGAAGAATATGATGCTTACTTGAGAAGAAAAAAAAACGCTCAGTTTTACTTGCATAAAATGATATAAAAATCACATCATCACAGAACAGATTTTAGTGTCAAAGACACACTTTTAAGGACATTTTATAGTAATCTCGGCAGCAGAAACTCACAAAATCATGATGAAATGATGGAGAAAAGCGCTCTAACAGACGTGCAGAGCAGTTGGGCTCATGTTCAGCTTCCACAGAGCCGGTGCAGGTGTCTGGATCACAGTGGATCACAATTCATTGTTAGTGAATAGTACTGCATTGGCTGCAGTGGTGTACGTGTCTAAAGCGACAGGCCATTCCTCTTGCACCTTGCATTTTCAGATCTGATGGCTGCAATTTGACAGGCAGGTGCAGGAAATCATTTTCCCTCTAACCAGGACAAATCAATGTGTTCAGCTCCTAAATGACCTCTTTTCATTTGAGAGAATTAAACCCACCTAGATCTGTCAGGAAATCATGCAAACAACTTGTTTGCACCAGGGAGCATCCACTGCAGTAGAATGCAAATGCTCACGTCGTTCGCTCAAGCAGTGGAGCATCAGCGTGATCTGCTTGGATTGCCGTCAGCGCACCAACACTGTTATTTTCAAGCTGGCTGTGAAATGACTGATCTGAAAGCCAGACTGTTATTGACCTGAGGTCAGCCAGAGACATTTGCGATGTCTGGGCCATTCTTGTTTGCACAGACAGGCTGTTCATCAAATGATCAAATGGCTCATCAAGTCATCTTACTTTTATTTCTATAGTGCTCTATACAATACAGAGTATGTCAAAGCAGCTTTACAGTAAAAAATTGGAAAGTAATAGAAGCAGTGATAGAAAATAGGGTGGCACGATATATCACTTTTTAATTGTGATCATTCAGCTGCTTTCGATTTGATAACTCTTTTCCTGGTACTGACGTATTTTTCTGTCATTTATGAGACAACGGTACCCTGCCATCGGCAGATTTTTTTCATTCCATGTTTCCACTGTTATACGGTAGGGGGTGGTATTACGCATCTTCTGAAAGAGTATGAACCTCTGAGTCAAAACACAAGTGAAGAAGTAGTAGAAATGAGAGAGTGCGTAAGCAGGTGCATATGTAAAATAATGCAACCATCAAGCATTAAAGGGGTGGATGTGATTGATTGTGTTTATAGGGTGCAGTCTAACGTGTTAATGCTTCGTTTAAAAAAAAAAAAGCATAATTTTTCACATAATTTACCTTTATTCTACGCCGTTCTATCCCTTCTCTGAAAAACAATCAGATGATTTATGGGTTTTGTGAAGCCCCTCCCTCAGAAATAAGCAATGGGCTTAGATTGGTTAGCTGACCCAGTGTGTTGTGATTCGCTAAACCGCTAGAGCACAATCCGGTTGTATTGTAAACAATGGCGTCGTCAGTATTGCTTATCAATTTGAGCCTGAATGAAACCCAGAGAATATTAGCAAAAAGAATCACGGCAGAACCTGTGCAAGCATGGCTCTTACAGGACGTCAGAATGGTATTTGTTTTTGTTTGTTGTTGTATCATACTTTTAGATACGCTGTGATTTGTAAATGCAACTGCTTGTGTTAGCTTTTAATATAACTGTTACGGTTTTATCCTAATACAGCAGAATACATGATTGTATTGTAGCGGTTTTGTAAAGTAATTGTTTATTTTGTAACAGTAAGAAGTGTTTACAAGCAAGTATTGCTCACCACTTACCACGGCAACTGCGTGTGCGTCTATGTTTAACAGTTCTCGTAGCTATGTGGAAAATATCTCTGTCTGTACACATAAAGTGTATAATACAAGGGCACAATCGTGGGTTCCTCTCGTCAGAAATCGTGAACCCAGGCCACCTAGACTGGACCGAAAGGGCAGTTTAGTCAGGGGCAGGAGAGCTCGAGCAAGTGGGGGGGGATCTGAGCAAGAGGGAGCGAGAGACACACACAGAGAGATGCAGAGCAGAGGGGATGTGAGAAACAACAGGAGAAGTCCACTTCCAAAACAAGATTCACATATAATGTACTCACCTCATTGTCATCCAAGATGTTCATGTCTTTCTTTCTTCAGTTGTAAAGAAATTATGTTTTTTGAGGAAAACATTTCAGCATTTTTCTCTATATTATGGACTGATATGGTGCCCCGATTTTGAACTTCCAAAATGCAGTTTAAATGCGGCTTCAAACGATCCCAAATGTGGTTATAAATGATCCCAGCCGAGAAAGAAGGGTCTTATCTAGCGAAACGATCGAAAACATATGCTAGTTTTGACGACATGAATTTATAAGACAATATCTCCGTTTGCATTGAACTTTCAGCCTTGCAACTTTGCATGTATTGTTTATGCTCAAACAGCACTAAAGTTAAACTAAAGTTAAAAAAGTGAAATCACATTCAAGCACCCCTTTAAACAGCATATAAATCAAAACTACCTATGTTACCAAATGAAATATTGACCCAGAAAGTAGTTTAGGACTGTGGTTTAGGACTTTGGAGGTGTTGATGAACTCTATCTACTCCATCAGTGTTTTGATCATTGTAAATCCAAACATAGTTTTTGACAGGAGCAAGAATCTAGCAGCTGCTTTTTCTTTTTTTTTTTTTTTTAATGAAATTTACCCACACTCACTGTTCATTAAAAATGCACAGAGCTAGAATAAAATAAAAATATATTTTTTGTTTAAAAGCAGAGGCTCTGTTCTTTCTTGATATGACATATTGCATGTTCAAATATTCATACAACATAATACAATCCACTGATGCAGAAAGAGTTAAGCATATGTTTGCTTGCTGGTTATTTATCCTGAAACATTTCATTTTAATGTGGCATTTGCATTATCCTGCACTGATAACAAACCTTCACAAGCATTCATGGTTGTGGTTGCCAGATGTCATGATTTTAAATCCCCAATCAGAGCATTTGTTTTGAATTAATACATTTTCTGCCCAGTGGTGTACTTCATCTACCCAAACCTGGCAACCATGTTTAGGGATCTCTATTGAGATATTCAACTGCAAACATTCGCTCTGTTTGCTACAACTAAATCTGTGAGCAAATCATGTGCATTGACATTTTACCTGATTTGTGCTTATGTAAAAGTGAATTGAATGAAATGTGAATTTTTTACTAATTTAACAATTATTGTGCACCCCTAGAATCTCAACTATTAAGACAGTTCAGATTCTGATTGAAAAGCCATTTTTATTCTGATGGAGGTGTTTTCATTTGGATTGTACTTTTACGATTACAGTCACTGTAAAACAATGCTCTATGTTAATGTATGTGGTGTTGCAAACAAAGATTAGATTATTTTGCTGACTTGGATTTTTGAATCTCATTTAGTAAAATGAACAAATCTTTATTCAAGTCTCCTAGTCCAGGAGCTTGTCTTCCTCAATGCACACTTGACTTAAAGCAGTTTTTAAGCTTTATAGTGTGACAATATTCATAATAATATTGCAGAGTCATGTGTACAGGGAACAGAATAGTTTACTTCATTTCTTTGATGAATGAAATGTTTTGCATCCACAGTCGCACAAAAAATTAACAAGTCACTCTCTGAGACCACTTGTTACTCCAGAGTCATTAAAGGATTCATTCAAAATGAACGAATCGGTCATGATTAACTTATCGCTATTGTCACAGGAGAGACAGCCTAATAATAGCATATTAAACTGAGACAGCAGAAGGTATTTTAACCTTCAAACACCAAAAGGCAGATATAAATGACATATTTTTCAAGTAATACATGTACATGCATGGACTAACTAAATTGCAATAATGTTGTTTTGTCTTGCAGAGGTGGTTCAGCTCAGTCTAGCCGATGACAAGCGCCTGAGCATCACAACAGTGACCGTCGGCCTGAGCGCCGTGCTGTCCTGCGCCATTCAGGGCACCCTGAGACCGCCCATCATCTGGAAGAGAAACGGCATCATCCTCAACTTCCTGGATCTGGAGGATATAAATGTGAGTACTTCGATATTACACTATTGAACAGCAGCACCATTATGTCTGAGAATAAAGATGCAGTGACAACATGCCCCAATGCCATTGTGTGGTGTCGCATTAAATGGGTGTCATCACATGTGGAACGTAAAATGCATATTTTAAAGCATAATTTAAACAAGTATAAACTAAAAGTGTAGTAGGTAAACACAAAACATATCATTGTTTTGACCATCACTAATTGTAATTAATTAATAGCACAATGATATAACTCTCACCCCTCAAGGTTCATTACGTTCCCATACCAGAACTAATCATGGTCTTCAGGATCACTAGAAAACTACAGCCAGGTGAATTTGATCAGGGTTGGAGCTAAACTCTACAGGAAAGTGGACCTCAAGGGTCAGATTTGAGAACCCCTGATATAAAGTATGCTGACAAACTGATTTCACAAAGATTATCCTAATTTAAGACGGTTTTGAAGTCAACATGAATAATCACTGCTAGAGAAATACGTCTTACAAAAATTAACCATGGTTTTATTAAAGTAAAAGTGTAGTAACCATGTTTTTTAATGCATTGATTACTATTTGTATAACAATAGTTTTACTACAAATACAATGGATAAACTGTGGTTAGTGTAGCAAGACCATTGTTAATTTGTGGTTACAATGCTTTAACTATAGAAACCCTGGTTTTTTGGTTTTATTTGTAGTAAAACCATGGTTAATTTTCATAAGGGACTGACAAGTATTCTTACAGTTTATGTAGATTTTATAAAGAACATGTTTTGGTTGGCTGACAAACAATTAATGTATTTGAATTGCATATGAAATTTCAGTAACACTTTACTAAAAGGCATAGTTCGCAATTCTGTCATTAATTACTCACCCTAATGTTGTTCCAAACTTGTAAGGCCTTCATTCATCTTTGGAACACAAATTAAGTCTGAAGGCTTTCTGTCCCAGAAAGGTAGTAAGGACATTGTTAAAATAGTCCATGTGACATCAGTGGTTCAACCATAATATTATAAAGCTACGAGAATACTTTTGTGTACTTAAAAGAGAAGTTCACTTCCAGAACAACAATTTACAGATAATGTACTTACCCCCTTGTCATCCAAGATCATAAAGAAATTGTTTTTTGACATTTCAGGACTTTTCTCCATATAATGGACTGATATGGTGCCCCGAGTTTGAACTTCCAAAATGCAGTTTAAATGCGGTTTCAAACAATCCCAAATGTGGTTTTAAATGATCCCAGCCGAGGAAGAAGGGTCTTATCTCAGTTATTTTCTATAAAAAAATACAATTTAAATACGTTTTACTGTCAAACGCTCATCTTGTCTTTCTCTCCATGAACTCTGTGTATTGTGGCTCAAGACAGTTCGGGTATGTGGAAAAACTCCAATCGTATTTTCTCCCTCAACTTCAAAAATCATTTCAAAATCATCCTACATCACTGCAGAAGTACCAACCCAGTCTTTGCAAAGTGAACATGCAAAGAAGATCAAACCAAAAAAGGTCAAACAGTGATATAGGACGATTTTGAAGTTGAGGGAGAACATGAAGTGGGAGTTTTTCAACATACCCTAACTGTCATGAACCGGGAAAAACAAATGTTGGGAAGAGCAAGACAAGATGAGCATTTGACATTAAAAAGTATTTAAATTCTATTATTTTGATGAAAATAACCAATCGTTTCGCTTGATAAGACCCTTCTTCCTCGGCTGGGATCGCTTATAACCGCATTTGGGATCGTTTGAAGCCGCATTTAAACTACATTTTGGAATTTCAAACTCGGGGCACCATATCAATCCATTATATGGAGAAAAATCCTGAAATGTTTTCCTCAAAAAACATAATTTCCTTACAACTGAAGAAAGAAAGACATGAACATCTTGGATGACAAGGGGGTGAGTACATTATCTGTAAATTGTTGTTCTGGAAGTGGACTTCTCCTTTAAAAAATACTTTATTCAACAATTTCTTCTCTGCCAGTCAGTCGTTCAGGAAAGTAGCACACGTATGTGCCGTGGTGCTTTCGTGAATGTGCAAACTTGGTTATTTGCATCGTGCATGAAGTAAAGTGTTCACAGTGTTCTGGATTATAAGGGAATGTTGTGCTCAGAACACGTTCTCAAGGTGAGGAACCCTGCAGAGCTTCTTTTCTGATGTGAAATGATTACATCCTCCTGTTAATTGGGCAGCTGCTGAATATCTGATAATCAACCAGAACACAAAGCTCGGTCGGGGTCCAGTTGCATTGATTTTCACCAATTAATCAGTATGTTTGAGAAGTGAAGCTCATGCCAACACAAATTACAAATGTTAATGTTCATTATCAGGACACATGCTCGCTATTCGGAGGCACGCTTTCCATTTCCAATTACTAAACATATTTGTGTTTCTGCACTTCATATCATGATGTAATTGGAAATAACATAATGATCGTGGTCTCAGGAGTTGGGCCAGGAGCCGTGCTGATTTCAAAGGACTGCAAATCATGTGTAGGTTTTGAGAAGCAGGCATGCTCAGGGTGGGTATGGGTAGTGTTTAATGAGGTGTGTCACGCTTGTGTTTAGCTCACCTGCGTTCCTGACAGCATGGGGTTGTGTTTATGTGCTTGCTCATTACAATACTCTAATTGCATGTTAATGAAGTGTTTGTTGAATGTTGCAACGCTGACCCAGTCAATGACGATGCGCGGGTCAACGAGAACGGGCGCCGAATGACACGTTCAGCTTCGTAAGCCGCCCGAGAGAGAATCAGAAGAGCGACACGGGCCAGACAAAATGGGAAACTAAATAAAAACGTGATTGTGTCTTGCACCACAAAACCGAAGCATCAGCATGTGTAATTGTGTTTTGATTGTGGGGAACAGGTCTTTTGCATTGATTGCCTCTGATTTCTCAGACGGGTCATTTATATTTTACCAGGGGAAAAGATGAGTTTATTCTACGTGATTTCTCATTGTTGACTGATCTTTAAAACTGAGGCATATGGTGCGGTTTATTGCTGTGTAGTAATTTGGGTGCGTTCAGTATTTGTCAGTTTCTGTCACACTTGTCAACATAGCAGTGAAACGTTGATTTTAAGGGGATGGTGTGTGACGAGCAGTGTTGGGTGTTGCAGTGTTGCAATATTGCATTACTCCATGAAAAAGTAACTAATGCAATTACTTAGTTACTTTTTATGGAAAGTAGGGGAGCACGGGGCACAGCCTAACAATTCTTGAATTTCTCAGTTTGTGTAAAATTAAGTGGGGTTCAGAGTATAATTTTTATCCACATTAGTTTCACACTCATCTAGTTCAACATGCTCCCCTAATGCTGTATGTTACTTTTGTGTTACTTTTATGTTTTTATACTTTTCTTGTCAATTTAAAAGTAATGCATTACTTTAAAAAGTAATCTGATTACATAACTTGCGTTACTTGTAATGCTTTACCTCCCAACACTGGTCACGAGGATGTAGTGGTAAACCTCAAACTGGAAGTTTGTTCACTTTTGTATTGTTAATGACCAATGATAAGTTCACACCGGTGAGTTCAGCGATATATTTGTAAGTCATTGTTTTATACATATTTATACACAGTACTATTCATTTATCTATATGTAAATCCTTTTTAATGGAACAGCCAGTTTACGTTCACACATTTTTCTATCATTCCTATGCTTTTGAATGAGGAAAGCATTTGACCCTACCGTCTCTGTATGAGGAAAATAGACAGAATGGGAGCTTCTGTGTAAGACAAACTGAGGCAAAGATTGGAGATAACTGAATTTCTTTAAGTCTCTTCACTTTACTTAAAGTGCCTGGATATTATTATATTGTTGCAGTGAAGATCAGTGTTGCCAAGTCAGCCTTTTTTTTTTTTAATGTCCATGGGTTAAAACAACCCCAATAATGTAATATTTTGTAGCTGCAATTCTAATTTTACAAGGGGAATCTCATTAAAACGTGTGCTTTTTTTTTTTTTTTTTTTTTGAAGTATATTAAGTATCCATTTCCTTCATTTCCTTAACTTTTGTTTTATAATCATTTATAATCATTTGTAATCATTAGTCATGTCATTTGATTTCTATTATTTATCATTTAATTATTTGTCTTTTTTATTGTATTTATATTCTTCATAGTATTTTTCCTTGCTCTTGCAATGCTTGCTTTTGTTGTTTAATCTTTTGATTGTGGAGTTTCATGGAGTGTAAATAAGAGATAAGAGATAATATTGCAATTTGAAGGTTTTATGGAATGTTGATTTGAAGCAGTTTATTATAACAACACTTGTTTGATTTGTGTTGAAACTTACGCAACTAAGATTATTTGATAAACTGCTCATTTTTATCATCACTCTGTCTCCTGCTTCTGCTTTTCTCTGGCATTCTGAATCAACATCTTGGCTGTTAGAAGATTGTTAATACAGTTTTGGATACCAGTCAAAACACTGGTTTTGAGTACCAGAAAGTTAACACTTGCTGTTAGCAGGTTTTGGGTATCAGAGAAAACTTTGTTGTCTGGGTTTGGATATGAGACAAAACAGATATCTTGTGTCAGGAACCGGTGTCCGGGGTCAGATCTGAGATTTCTGACATTGAGACTTGATCTAACACCATGTAGGCTGTACAACTGTAAAACTCCACACAGGACGACTCTTACAACACAGCAGGGACATGGGAGTAAATGAACAGCTGAGAGTTCAAACTGAAGAAGCTCTAAATTTTAGAAAGGCCAAGCCAGAGTCCTGACCTCAATCTGCAGTCTGTTGTGTGATCTAAAGCGAGGAGAAGCGTGCAAATGAACCTCAGCTCCTCCAGAAGCATTTAGTGGAGGATATTGCCAATAAAACGCTTTCACTAGCTTTTGTGAGTGGCTTTTTTGATTTTGTAGAAAGAAAAGTCAGAATTGTGAGATAAAAAGTCGTAATTACCTTTTTTTTTTATTTTTTTTTTATTCCATCGAAGGCTTTCATATTGACTTTAGTATACATTCAGTAATTCCTTTTCTTTGCTTTATTTTATATATTTTCTCCCTAATCCTTTCTTTTTCTCTTGTTTGCTCTGAAAAATGACAGTCAGGTGAAAATGTTTTATGATGTTTTATGATGCACAGAAAATGTTTTATGATGTTGTGTTTCTCCAGTATTGTGTAAATATCATGATGTTTGAATATGGAAATCGTTGATCATTCCCATGTTAACCCCACAAAATTTCATTAAGGCTTGTGTCAGTCCTTCCTCACTTTCACTTCATCTGTTTTATTAATACTATACTCGGTCAGTAATATTAATGTACAGGCCATGGCGCAGTAATGTTTTCAGATGATTATCATATTCATATACCATTTATATGCATTACCAAAAAACATGCAATGCCTAATGGTTTATTAGTTTAAACAGTGTCAGACAGCTCCTTCGGTTTCCCTAGAGATGAATTGGCACGGCTGTGTGACAAACACTCATCTCTAAATCATTTCAGAGTGGAAATGTTGGCGTTTCCAAAACTGATAACAGCTGAATTTCCCTTGTGTCTTTGTGTTTTCCAGTCGCTTGAATTAGTGGCTTGTTAACTGTACAGTTCTAGTGCTGTTCTCTCGGTTAAACCTCATCATCATCTGACAATTGATTTCAAAATGTGAATGACAAACTCGTAATTAGATTTCATCTGAAAGTGGCAGCCAATACAGCTCCAGTGATGAAAACCACTACGAGTCCTCCTTATGCGGCATACTATGCGGCAGAGGTTGAGGTACTATCAGTCACATAATCTGTATTTAATAAAAAAAAAGTAATTAGTTTTAGTCGTCGGGTTTCCACAGCATCGTGTCCTTGGAAGAGAGTCACTTTTGCCCTCTTCATTCTAAAACTTCAGCACTCGGAGGCAAAGTCGTGTTTTTACAAGAGCCGATCATCCATCTCACTGGATTAGCGACGACCTCCTAAACAAACAAATCGCTGTTTTGTTCCCAGTACGGCAGTCGAGCCCTTTTCGGTGCGCGCCCTATAAAGCTGCAGGTGTGTTAGGGTTTAAGAGCGAGCTTTCGTGTCCTTAAATCATTTACCCTCTGCAAACTCATATAACTACAAAACAGTTTAATGTTTTAATCCCCCTTGAGTCGGCTCCAAGCCCCAGATGAGGGGATGCATCCTCACAAAACCACAACTGGCTTCATTAATCACGCTAATGCTGGCTATATTTTTAACCCTTACCATTTATCAGCCTGAGAGAGCATGACAGTAAGGAACAAACCCCTGCGCCCGCACGCTCATGGGACGCCGTTGATGCATCGTCTATTCATCCCGTGACTTCCTGCTGTTTTATTCTCTGTCTCTTTCTTCCCGTTCAAATAGGACTTTGGCGACGACGGCTCGCTCTACATTACTAAGGTGACTACCATTCACATGGGCAACTACAGTTGTCACGCGTACGGCTACGAGGAGCTGTCCCAGACCCACGTGCTCCAGGTGAATGGTTAGTAGTAGAATCTTTCATATATGTTTGCTTTTGTGAAATTTTGTTGTAATGTCTGATAAAGCTGTCAAATGGATAAATCAAGCAGTGTACCTTCATTTTTAAAGGGGTCATCGGATGCAAAATTCACATTTAGATGTTGTTTGAACATTAATGTGTGTTGGCAGTGTATTTACACATCTACCCTATAATGATAAAAATCCATGCAGTGGTTTTTAATTAATCTGTAAAAATAATATTCCCTTTTTCAAATCAAGCCGTTCTCAGATGCCTGTCGGGGTGGTGTCGCATGTTGCTGGATGTAATAAAGAACATAGTGGTCGTCATTTACTCCCTACATCTAAGCTGCTGAAAATGCAGTGGATTAACGTTACGTTTGTTTGTGAAGGGAATGCGACTCATAATCTACATATGTCCGTCTATGTCATATGTCCGTCTCATTCATGATCCAGCTTCACTTACAGCAGAAGTGAATATAAGGGTTTTTTTATGAATCTTTGTGATCGCCTTTCCTAATAACATGCTAGTTAGCAAGTTTAGCAGCTAAACGTGGCTAAATGTGGCTAAAGTAAACAGGCTCGTCACTCCACAGAGAGAAGAGAGGGGCGGAGTGAGCAGAGCTCATTAACATTTAAAGCAACCTCGACCAGAACAGGATGATTTACACTACCATTGAGGATTTTTAACCAAAGTATATTATAGACTTTTCATTAAGACCCTAAAGAATCATATCAACTTGTGGAAAATGGGCATCCGATGACCCCTTTAATACAGTGTCCATCCCTGCTGAAAAAAAAACAGTAAACACTGTCACAAAATTTGTAATGGTTTTACTGGCTATAATGGGACTTGTATTGGTTTTAATGGAAACTGTAATGGACCCTGTTGGTCTCTACTGGTAATTGGTCACCTTCTATTGGTGGCTTGTTAAAACCAATAAATCCTAATGGAATATGTCCCAAAACACACTACAGAAAACCATTTTTAATGGTTTTAATGGTTAAAAGTTGATGCTTTGTAATGTTTGTAATGGTTTCAGTAACAGAACTTTCTGTGATGGTCCTCTTTTTTTTCTTTTTAGCAGGGCAATTGAACTATAGTAATAAACAGTGTTGGTGCTAACGCATTACAAGTACTGTGAGTTATGTAATCTGATTACTTTTTGAAGTAACTAGTAAAGTAACACATTACTTTTACATTTACAAGAACATATCTGAGTTACTTTTGTATGCGCTGTGTGAACATGATGTTACTGTAGTTCTAGACTAAATGTGAACATGCATTTGCACTTTTCACCTGCACAAAAACAGATTCTGCATTCCTCAAAATTAATAAAAACAGTAAAATGCAAACTCAGAATATGATGCAAACCTGCAATAATTAAATCTGTTAAATAATACAAATATCCTTTATGTATTTAATCCCGTCTATGTATCTGCTACTGATCTTCGATGAATCAATTTAACCATACTAATACACAAAAATTACTTAGATAAACATAACATTTAAGTTTCATTATTTTTTTATTGCTGAAGAGTTTGGTAACACTTTAGTATAGGGATCAATTCTCACTATTAACTAGTTACTTATTAGCATTACTATTAACACATTTAACACATTGGCTGTTTATTAGTACTTATAAAGCACATATTCTGCGTGACCATATTCTATACCCCTAATCATACCAATACCTAAACTTAACATCTACCTTAATAACTATTAATAAGTAGCAAATTAGTATAATTATTAGTTTATTGAGGCAAAATCCATAGTTAATAGTTTGTTAATAGCAAGAACTGGACCTTAAAATAATGTGTGACCAAGAGATGGTATTAAAAACGTACAAGCAAGCCCAGCCCAGATGAGAATATGTAACATAACGCATTACTTTCTACAAAAAGTAACAAACACGATTAGTTAGTTTTTTAGGGAGTTACGCAATATTGTAATGCATTACTTTTAAAGATAACTTTTCCCAACACTAGTAATAATGACAATAATGTAAATGTTAAGTGTGGCAGTGATATCATGTATCACTTACTTTAAAGAGACAGTTCACCGAAAAATGAACATCATTAGCTGTTAATTTACTCACCCTCAGGCCATCTAAGATGTAGGCCATTTTTTTTCTTCAGTAGAACAGTAAAGACTTCTTGGTGATTCATAAAATGCAAGTCACCAGCTAACGTCACTTTGAGAGTCAAAAAGGCATATGCAGCCATAATTGGCTTTCATGTTGCCACTGTACTAAAACCAAAGCATTTAATAAAATATTTACTTTGTATCAAGTTACTTTTTTCTAGCATAAAAGAAACATTACGTTCCGATTTCCTCTGTAAAGCACTTTTTACAATAAATATAAATCCAAAGCACCATGTTAAAATTACAATACTGTATGATTTATTTATTTATGCATATATGTATTTATAAAAAAATATATATGTATTTATAAATTACTAATAATCCAACAACATAGAAACATTTATTTTCCTACTTGTTTAGGACTTCAGTACACCACTGGTTTTAGACTATTGATGAAATGATTTCTGTGTGACCTCAACGCATGGGATATTTTGCAAATAAAATGATCATGCCAGAAGAATCTTCTAAGAACGTTATTATGTCTGCTTTCTGAATATCATCTCAGTCAGCTTTTCTGATGTTTTATGCATTCAGTTCTGCATTTTAATACAGTTGTGACTCCTAAAACTTTGCAGTGTGTACACTGCAGCATAAAAAAACTTTTATTCAAATTATGAAAGGATTATTATACAAAAAGTGAGCAAGGTTATATACAGACGGCAAGCAAAGATGCTTCTTTTATAGCAAATGTAGTCTATAGTTGTTCAGTTCAGCCACAGTGCAAGCGCACTGACAGAATGAAAACTACCGTTATAAGAAAAAGAATCTGTCTGTAATGAACAATGAACAATGAACAAACTCTGGTGTATTGAGCAAATTCTGGTCATTGGGTTCACAGGTTCAACAATCATGCTTGTGATTGGCTACAAAGCTCAATGCTGCAAAACTTTTGATGCTTGTCACTCAAATATGGGAGCATTTGAAAGCAGCCGCCTATCAGCGGGTACCAGAATGACCCTGTGCTGCAGAAAGGCTGTTATTGTTATGTTCTTAAAATTTAAGTATTGACTTGGTACCGACAACACTAACCCTGATATATAATAAGTGCTACTGAACAAAGAAGCCATTTGTTTGCTTTCAAACCTTTTGAAATTGCATTGCAATAGAGAATAGTTTTCACCTTTTGATCATTCAACCATTCAATTACAGGGCATCGTTCTTCATCGAGGCATATAAAGGCATATAAACAATCACTGTATTGAAACAAAGATAACAATCACGCTGTTTTATGAAAATATACTGGGTTTTTAATTAACAGAGAAAATAAGCATGATTGTTAGAGAGCTTGTTTTGTCTAATTGAAGTGCGATACAGTGAGGAACCTTGAGACGGGAAGTGTATTTGCAGCTCAAATCCCCTCACATATATTTTATTTAAAGTCTCCCTGTAGTCAAAATTTTTATCCCTTAAAAGGGGTCATCGGATGCCCATTTTCAAGTTGATATGATACTTTAGGGTCTTAATAAAAAGTCTGTAATATACTTTGGTTAAGAATTCTGGTTGTGTAAAACAACACCCTTTTTAGCTTGTCAAAATGAGCTCTGCAAAAATCATCCCATTCTGATTGTTTGTTCCTTTAAATGCAAATGCGCTCTGCTCGCCCTGCCCCTCTCTTCTCTCTGCTGCTCTGAGAGATTGTTTACTTTAGCCACATTTAATGCGTTTAGCCACAAAACTTGCTAACTAGCACGTTATTAGGAAAGGTGATTGCAGAGATTCATTAAAAAAACCTTATACTCACTTTGTTGTAAGTGAAGCTGGATCACGAATGATTTGTGCAAACATAGACGCATTTATGTAGATCACGAGGTGCATTCCATTCACAAACAAACGTAATGCACTGCATCTTCAGCGGCTCAGATGTCGGGAGTAAATGACGACCACTATGTTCATTATTACATCCAGCAACACAACACCTCAATCGGAAATATCTTTGTCTAACTTACATCCCTGCTCTGGCATTGAAACATGGAGGTTTGACTGTTACAGCTGATCTTAGGTAAGATGCTCATGTCAATCAACTATGGTGGGAGCGGCCTCTGTTGGTTTTGACGCCACAACAACGGGCATCTGAGAATGGCTCGATCTGAAAAAGGGGATATTATTTTTACAGATTAATTAAAAACCACTGCATGGATTTTTATCATTATAGGGTAGATTTGTACATACACTGCCAACACACATTAATGTTCAAACAACATGTAAAAGTGAACTTTGCATCCAATGACCCCTTTAAAACTGACCTTTGATCATCAAAATTACATATTTAAATGTTTTTTTCTTGTGAAAATAATTTTCTCATGCCTTAAAACAGCTTGAACACAACTCATTTACTATACGTGGATCTATGAATATGTAAATTAGCCCCGCCCCCACACAGTTACACCAGCCAGAACCCCCCTGATCCACTAACTGAACTGTAGTAAATGCGATATAATGGCGAAACACGGATAATAACTGATAAAACTATGTTTATATGTAGATACTGTAAAATTTTTTAAAATTACTTACTTGGCATGTTGTGCCCTCAAAATGCCTTGAAGGCTCAAATGCAGCCTAGTTTGTGATTCCAGTTTGCGCCCACGAGCATATGTGAATAAAGTGCAGACGGCAACACGGGAGAGGTGCGTCTGACTCCGGGCTACTTTTACATTGTTGCCGCGGGTTATTTTTCAAGTTAGCAGTTAGCGCCTAGCGGTTGTGCTTTATTTAATGCTCTATATTCTCTATTTAATATTTGGTTTTGTGCTGATAATCCTATTGGTATATTTTGCATGCTAATAATAGGAATCTATCTTTTGACGTGATTGGTTACTGAGATTTGTGACGTAGCACAAACCGCATTTCTGGGACAGCCTTTGGGAAACTACAGTTTTACGGAGAAAATGCTCAGCAGTGGTGTTGATTAATGGACTGACACATGGTTTGTCTGAAAGCATATTAAAAACACCACATAGACAAATAAACAACATAAAAAATCTTGATTTTCACTACAGGGGGACTTTAATGACTGGTTCTAACAAACACAAGGAGGGGAATCCAAAACAAAGCAGTTGTTCTGGACTTGAATCACTTTCTCTGTTGTTCACGGTCTGCTTCTGTCTCTTTGTCCTTGTAGTGCCTCCAGTAATCCTGGTCTATCCAGAGACTCAAGCCCAGGAACCCGGCGTCGGTGCCAGCTTGCGCTGCCATGCAGATGGTATTCCAAACCCTAAACTCACCTGGCTGAAGAACGGCCTGGACCTGCAGCCACACGGATCCAAGCAAATTTCGCTTCTCGGTACGATCCTTCCTCACGGGAAGCAGATAAAGGCAGACGGTGGCGAGGGTAGATAAACAGACAGATGCGTAATGGGCAGATCATGTAACGAAGCATATGAAAAATATCCTCCGTACACCCCTCTGACGCAGCAGTGGATTACAGCTGTCATTTCAGTGGTTGCTGGCAGCACTCGGTACTGTGGGAGTGAATTTGCGGCTCCCTGCAAGGACGATGATGATAATAATAAAAACAGTCCATGAAACGGTGAGAGCGGGCCCAGGCAAATGGGCTCGTTTGGAGGGGCCTGTCGATTCCAGCACGGTGCTGTATTGTTTACAGAGTAGCCCCTTATTAGAAAGCACTTTATTGGTTGAGTGCGGTCCATTACACTCTGTAATAGGCTGTTATTTGGATCAGATGCTTGTGCTACTTAAGTTCTGTATGAAAAGACGAGACCTTCAAGGTCTCATTTCTCTCATTTATTTGTTTCAGCTCTATCGTTTTTCAGCAGCTCGGCTTATTTATTTGTTCTGTGGAGGTTTAACAGATTGTTAAGTGGTGAAGAGAGGTAGAAGTTTCAAGCATTTGTGTTTCTCTGGTCGTTTGTTGGGAATGTCTGTCTGCTTTTATTTCCCTCACGCATTAATATTTTAGAAGTGCGCTTTTCAAGCTCTCCTGTTTCTGTTTGTGTCCACAGAAATATTTACAGCATCAAGATAAAAGATGATTTCATCACAAAGGCTGAAAAATTCACTTTCGCGAGATGACAAATAACAGGCCTAGCTCAGCGCGGAGACACAATGTGTCATTTTGTGTCGACTGGTTTTTGTTTTCTGCTGTATGGAAAGATGGATAGACTTGTAAGTGCACTGATGGCGACTCAAAACCGACTCATGATTTATACTCATAGACAACGCAAAGTAAACAAACTATAGTTTCCATCTGAGTTTCCCATCTGGGGTTTGAGCTAATAATAAAATGAACCATTAAAATGTAAAACTCAATAAATAATTTTGGTAACACATAAAGCTTTTACACATAATGCATTTTAAAAGACGATTTAATGCATTAATTATGCTTCTTAATGCATAGTATGATTTCATGAATAATTGTAATCACAGTTATAATACATTATAATACTTGTCTACTTATTCTTACACCTTTAGAAAGTGTAATGCATTAAAACACGACAAGTAAACATTCAAATACTATAATGAATTTTAACTTTGGTTGCAATTATTTACGAAAATATATAACATTATGCATAAAGGCTTTAAGTAATTAGGCTTTAAGTTTTACACAGTGCATTTTAAAAGATCTAATGCATTAATTATGCCTCGTAATGCATCTTATGATGCATTGTATGATTTCATGAATAATTGCAATCACAATTATAATACATTATAATACTTGTCTACTTATTGTTACACCTTTAGAAAATATAATGCATTGAAACACGACAAGCATTCAAATAGTATAATGCATTTTAACTCTGGTTGCAATTTTTTATGAAAATATATAACATTATGCATAAAGGCTTTAAGTTTTACACATAATGCATTTTAAAAGATTTAATGCATTAATTATGCCTCGTAATGCACCGTATAATGCACTGTATGATTTAATGAATTATTGCAATTACAGTTTTAATACATTAATTTATAATACTTGTCTGTTTATTGTTACACCATTACAAAGTATAATGCATTAAAACACATGACAAGACAAGATTTAAATATTATAATGCATTTTAACTTTGGTTGCAGTTATTTATGAAAAGACATAACTCATTAAGCATAAAGACTTTAAGTAAAGCATCACCATTATTTTAAAACAAAAACAATTGAACACTAAAAAAGATTAAGTAGTTTCTTTCTCACAAAACAAAATAATATAAAATAATAATTGAGGATGTTTTTCCAGTTATAAGCATTTTTGTCCATTTAGGAAATAAACTCATTAGCTGAATTTGTCTACAGCAGCAGTGGACATACAAATATCACAGATTCATTACTGTTAATTACAGCGCATCTCAAATTAAATATTGTATATTAATAACATTCTGTGCTGGAAATAGCATTTTAAATATACAATATGACTTTTCTCGCAAAGCCTAATCTCATAGCTAACATTTTATGTATTGAAAAAACAATTAAATCATATTTTCACCTTTTGTGCATAAATAAATAAATGATGAGACATTCACTTTAATTCTTAGTTGTCATAACACTCTTCACTCGCACTGTCTTTTTATAGGCTGTTTGTAGTCAAAGTGAAATATCAGTGGTGTGTGGAGTTAGAAAAAAAAGAGCCTTTGCCAGCCAGGTTGGATATTTGCACTGTGAAAATAGTGTACATAGATACTGCCATTTATATTTCATTATGGAATTTTTATAGTTTAAAAGGGAAAGTCTGCCTCTGGGACAAAAGTAAAATACGATAAAACTGAACATAAAAGTAATCTGAAGGGGAAAAAAACAACATAAAAAGCAAGAAAGTTTCCATGTTTTATGTAACAAAAAAGAAAAATATTAATCTGTTAGTTTCAGTAAAAATCAGTGAAAAGTTAACTGAGCCTTTTTTGTTTTTTAGTTGAAAATCACATCATCCACAGGGTGTCAGAGCATTTGCAAAACACTAGACCACGGCTCTGCCCTGTGAGGTTTTGTTCATGCCCTTGGAAGCATTCAGTACACATTCAGTATTTAATACGTTTATGCATAATATGGTTTATTTTCTTCAGCATTAAAGAGCAGGTCATATGGGTTTTCGGAAAATATCTCTTTTGCTGTTTGTAACGTAGCTGTCCTTCAGTTTAAACAGTCTTCAAATTTTTTTATGAAAAATGCATTATACATAAAGATATTGTCTCTCAAAAGAAAGAGTTGATTCTAAATCGCTATAACGAGTCATATTTCTTAATTTTCTGCCTGTTACTGAACTACATCACTAGGCAACATTATTAGCATAATCCCCACCTGCCCGCGAATTACGAACAGTCTGACCTGCGCACAAACACTTCCACTAGTCATTGTGTTTACATCAAGTCGAGAAGAAGTCTCTGTGTTTTGCACTGTCAAAGCAAGTTTGTTTTGTTTTCATTGCCGAAAGCTGATGTGAAGTCAGAAATCAGTGGTTAAAATTATTTTTTTCTATGATACCACAACAATACAATTCAAACCTTTTGTTGAGTGCTTGTCACACCACAGCATGTCACACCACATTCAGAAAATTATTTCAGTTACACTTTAGTTTAGAGACCAATTCTCACTATAAACAAGTTTCTTACTAGCATGCGTATACCTAGAATATTGTATGTTTATTAGTACTTATAAAGCACATTTTACAGAGGACTGCTGCTCTAATCTTGGCTTTTATCTTCTTTGACTTCTAATCTTATTTATTTGGACTAAAAAGCATCTCTGAAGTATGATCGATACATTATGTCTATAGTCCCTATGCATACCTAGTGCAGCAAATTGCGACTCAAAACTAGCCTAATCACAATTCGAGGGGGGTCCACTGTTAAACATTTAAAAAAAAAAAAAAAAAAAAAAAAAAAAAACACATTCTAGGGGCTAAACAAGACATTACTGGGGTTGCTTCAACTCGCCACATCAAAAAACAACCACAGACTTGGCAACACAGATGGTAGCACTCGTTAACTTGCTCAAGTACTCCCCTCTGTGCCAATCACAACAGGCCAATCAGAACAGAGTAGACTTGTGGAAGGGAGGGGTTTACAGACATTTTGCTAAGAACTGCTTGAACGAACCGTTTTGAAATCATTGACGAATAACTTTTATGTATAAATGCATGTTCTGAGAAAATTACAATGTTTTCTAATGCATTTAAACCTGTTGAGGGGACTCCAACAACAACAACAAACCAATCGGTTTTTCATTAAAATAATACAATTTATATACTTTTTAAATGTCAAATGCTTGTGTTGTCTTACTGTGCCTGAACTATTTTTTTCTGGTTCATGACAGTTAGTGTATGTTGAAAAACTCCCATCTCATGTTCTCCCTCAACTTCAAAATCGTCCTATATCGCTGTTTTACCCTTTTTTGTTAAGGGTGTTTGATCTTCTTTGCATGTTCATTTTGCAAAGACTGTGTCTGTACTTCTGCAGTGAAGTAGGATGATTTTAAAATGATTTTTGAAGTTGGGGGGAGAAAATATGATTGGAGTTTTTCGACATACCCTAACTGTCTTGAGTCACAATACACAGAGTCCAGGCAGAGTAAGACGAGACGAGGGTTTGAGATATTTAAATGAAAATAACCGATCATTTCACTAGATAAGACCCTTCTTCCTCGGCTGGGATCATTTACAACTGCATTTGGGATCATTTGAAGCCGCATTTAAACTGCATTTTGGAAGTTCAAACTTTGAGCACCATATCAGTCCATTATATGGAGAAAAATCCTGAAATGTTTTCCTCAAAAAACATTTTTTTTTAAACATAGTATTTCTTTACGACTAAAGAAGGAAAGACACAAATATCTTGGATGACAAGGGGGTGAGTACATTATCTGTAAATTATTGTTCTGGAAGTGGACTTCTCCTTTAATGCAATTTAATGCAATATTTTAAATGGCACTACAGTGTGACAAGGGAATGTTTTAAAGTCTTTGAATTAACAAATGCTGTATGCATTGCAATTCTATAAGAATTAGCAAAAAGCCATTTACAGTAGTTGCGGTTCATTCAGCATGTCACACCACATTCAGAAAATTATTTCAGTTACACTTTAGTTTAGAGACCAATTCTCACTATAAACAAGTTTCTTACTAGCATGCGTATACCTAGAATATTGTATGTTTATTAGTACTTATAAAGCACATATTAATGCCTTATTCTGCATAACAATATTTTAGATCCCTTATACCAACCCCAAACTTAAACGTAACTACTAACTTACTATTAATAAACAGCAAATTGGGAGTTTATTGGGGCAAAAGTTGTAGTTAATAGTGAGAATTGGTCCCTAAAATAAAGTGTGACCATTATTTTATATCTATAACCCACTTGCAGTACATGAATTTACCTGATACAGAAATATGCAGCTGTATTGAACATGTAAATCCATATAAAAACTATGAACTTGTGCCTAGTGGTGAGAAGCTCTGTTTGAATCGAGTCTGTATTTAGATAATAGATAGAATCAGATCAATAGACAGATGGTAAAGTAGAGTAGTGGAGATGAGAGAATGAAGGTGAAGTGAAAAAGAGTTAGAGGGACAGGGAGAGTGAACTCTCCTGCATATATGTGATCTCTGACACGCACATGAAAGCGTGTGTGTGTGACACAGACAGCGTTCAGAGATGCTTGTGCTGTGATCAAGACAGCATCAGAGGTGAGCAAAGCATCTGAGAACTCGCTGAACTTCACAAAGCTCCGACACACACACAGAGCAGCCGTCCTGAGACGTCACACACACACACACACACAACATCAGCTTCTCTTCTCAGTTTACAAGCGCTGCTTTGTTTTGAGGTTTGCGTGTTTTTCTGTAATGCTGCCTAATTAGCTTCATGCTCATTATAACTGCAAACAGATTTTTTTGGTGACAGAATCTTTAAGGTGATGTCCGAACGATGTCCAAACTAATGTGATGTCATCAGTAACCGCAGCTGCAGTGTCATGTATGATGAATTGGATAGACAGTGATATGTATGAGCTCATGTAAACACTTCACCAAAGGCCAGTCACGACTCAGACACAGCAATCCTATAGCAGACGCTCACGTATCATTAAATGATGGAGAAAAGTTGTCGGAGACCTTTTTAATGACTGAAAAATTATTTATTCATGAAATCCATTTGCTAATGAAAGCAAAGTCATTTTGCAGTGTGTGTTTTTATGGCTGAATTTAATTAGCATCAAAGCTCAAAAAGAATAAAAGTGAAACAGCATCAAAGTAACATTTTGCATGTGTGTGTGTGTGTGTGTGTGTGCACACGCCCTTCCACAAACATCCCAGTCAGTCTTAAAAAAAAAAAAAAAATCACACAGCATATAATAACAGCGTATAATAAAACCGCGATCTCACTTTATAGTGTCTAGATTATGTACTTGCATTTAAATGGTAACACTTTCAGGAAGGTTCTATTAGTTAACTTTAATGCATTAACTAACAATAAGCACATCTCAGTATGTATTATCTTTAGTCATAGTTACTTAGATAATAAAAATAAGCGTTCATTGTTAGTTCATGTTAGCTCAGATATGTTAATATTAACAGATGCAACTTTTGTTTTTAATAATGTATCAATACACATTGAAATGAACTAAGATAAATTCTTAAGTATTTTCCATCGTTAGTTCATGTTAACTAATGTAGTTAACTAATGTTAACAAATGGAACCTTATAATGAAGTGGTACTGTTTAAATTAATAATTTGATACATGTTTTTACATTGTATTATACTTAAAATATAACTGCATGTAATTACAGCTGCAAATATTTCAGTTTACATCAGTAATTACACAGTTGACTCCTTAACTCACCCTTACACCTAAACAAACCACCAAACCTGTCCCTAAAACTTATCACATCCCTCTTCATTGCACCAAACAATTATATAGCACCGTTCAGCTTTAAATTACTTAATGCATTAATTTATCAGAATTGAATAAAATAAAGCACCATGTTTTTAAATAAGTCACATAGTCATTTTATTTTATTTATTTATTTTTATTTTTTTTTTTTTTTTTTTGAAGCATGATTCCCGTATAAGTTGAATGATGCACGTTATTAATACATTCAGAAATGTAAATGTACAATAATTGTAAATGAAAAGTTTACAAGCATTATAAACAATAGTGGCATTCATAATAAATGGCATTAAGGCTACTCTAAATGCCAAACTTATAAATAAATGTATTTAAAGTGAAACTAAAACCACTGGGATCACATACCACCATCATTGAGCACTAATCGAAATCTGTACATATTTGCAATGTAGCCTATGTTTGTTCCCCTTCAGTCGTTTCACTACGACGTTACATATGGGAACTCGCTTGAGAGTCCAATCATCTCCAAGCCTTATTCAAAAGGCCAATGAACATTCATGAATATTGGCGAGTGGTATTTGCATGCCGAGCCACTCCCCCGTATATACGGGTATATAAGAAGGCGGCGTGCAACCACTCATTCAGACTTTTGCTTTTGGAGCCTCGTCTTCTGAGCCATTTAAAAAAAAAAAAAAAAAGAAAAAGAGTTCCTGAGTTCACACTCTCTCTGCTGGCGTGCTACCGAGCTACTAAAAGAGCTTCATCTAAAAGAGCGTTCGGCAGCTGCCAGCCTAATCCTGCGGGCTGCCGTTTTCACGGCATCAACGCCTCCCGC